>NW_024371482.1:1800000-1967288 GCF_014805655.1 Passer montanus
TTCGCTAGCTCCGGGAGGAGGGAGGAGTTGTCCAGCACTGAATTCTGTAACAACGAGACATGAAAGAGCATTTTCCCCCATTCCCCATAGCAGGGTTCATCCCTGTGACAACCTCCTAAGTCTGCTCACACTCAGCCTTTCTACCAGACAGGTGCTGCAGCACAAACACTGAATTCCCCCACTAATGCTGTGAGCCCCAACCAGGAACTGTTTCCCAAACAGGAACCTTAATTCTGAAGGCCTTACACACACACAAAAATAATATGCTTATCTACATGAAATGACAATAACTTAATTAAAAACAAGTCACTGCAAAGCAAGTTTACAATTCTTTTGTGCTTACCAGCTTGTGAGCTTTAAAATGAAAGGCAGGCACTATTTTTTGGAGCATCCTGGTTAATTTTTATCGCAAAAATATGTACGCATATTTTATCTCAAAAATATGTACATCCAAAACAGGCTTTCCACTTGAGTGGGACATCCCAGTTTATACCAAACAAGAATTTGGTCTTTTACTCACACCTGGTGGATGAGGTCTACAAATTTTTCAGCCACCTTCCACCCACTGCCACTGAACCTGTACCACCACCCCTCCTCAGTAACTCCCATGAAAGAGAAGAGGTTCCTTACAGGGTCTGTATTCTCCTGGTCAGACCGAGTCTCCCCAGTTTCTCCAATGAGACCCGAGTTTCTTCCTTCTTCTGCTGCCCCCAGTTGCTGCCACACCATGGCCTCCTTCTCACACTCCTTCCTGTAAAGGTTTGTCCTGTCCGAGAGGCTGGCCCTCCTCACCACCTTCCTGTGGGACAGGGGGCATCAAAGCTGTGAGCAGGACATGACATTTCCTCTTAACCTGTAGCTCTTCTCACCTCCTCCTCACTCTTCCCAGCCTCTCCCTCTGGAACGGAACATGGATTCAGCTTCCTAGCACCCACGCAAAGCGAAGGCACTGCCGTGGACACTGAAGGTGGGAGGAATTTTAAGGAGCTCTAAACCGACACTGCAAATTTGTTTTAGAGCCCATGCAGGTCACCTTATGGACCTATTCTGCAACCAGCATAGTAAATGTAGAAGGAAACGGCCCATGGGCTGCTTAGGGAGCAGCAGTGGTGTGCAGGACTGCTTTGGTGTCTAGAAATATCTCCCAAAGGCCTCTGCAAACTGTGTCTCAGCACTGCATCTCGGCCATGTGACATACTACTGAAAAGCTCGAGTTAATCCTTAGTTGAAGCACTGATTTTCCAACACCAGTTTCAGTGCTTTAACAGGGTGAATTCTCACCATTTGGGCCTGTGCTGTGGGCAAGTCTCAAACCACACCAGCACAAAACCATTTCCCCCCCAAGAATTAGCACCTCTTCCTAGTGAAAAAACCACTCTTCAAAGGAGTTCTGCTTTCATCAACCAAAGTGAGCTACTGCCTTTCATGAGTTCATTCAGAAAGGACAGATGGGTCGTTCTCACCAACCTCAGGGAGCTCTGCAACCACATCTGGGTGGCCAGGCCAGTCCCAGGTGACCTGCAGGGAAGAGCAGAACTCACCCCCGGCTGCCCGTGCTGGAGGTCCTGCGGCTCAGGGAGGATTTATGCCTCATCTGAGACTTCATGATCACATCGTGTTTGTGCTTCAGCTCCAGAAGCAGTACTTTGAATTCCTCCTCTTCACACAGATCTATGGCACACACAGACCAAGCCCTTTGTCAGATATTCTCATTAACACCGCGTTACTAATTGTGCCTTCCTAGTTAGACACCCAGGTCTTAGGGCTGCACACAACAGCAGGGAGGCTTCCAAGCACAAGGGATAACACAGGAAACACACAGCAGGAGAACTTGGTGCTTGGGATATGCCTTCTTCCTTCTTTTTATGAGCAGGAAGAAGCATTTTCTGTAGTAAAGTGGTGCTTCAAAACTTCAGTTCCAGTTAAAGAGCTTTAACTTTGATTCTAAAAGGACACCTAAAAAATTATGTTAAAGCTTCTGAAAGCACCACGTGAGGACTCCAGCCATTTCTTAAACATTTCTTTCTTTAAGCTTCATAAACTCACCTATTGGCATCTCATCCAAAGATGTCCTGGCACTCAAACTAGCCCCATGGGACACAAGCAATTCAGCCATCTGCATCTAAAGAATGGAAAAAAAACCAAGATGATAGAGGCATTTTAGGCAATTTAGCCTTTCCTCTCTAGAGCTGAAATGTTGGAATAAGATGAGAGGCAGGTTCAACTCGCCTCAAATAACTCTGGTATGCATGTGATGTTAAACACTGTTCCCACCATCCACCTGCACTGGCATGCTCTGCCTGAAATTTCTCACCAACCAGGTCTTTTTGGAGCCCTTGGGATCTCCTCTGATGCTGTCCAGAGAGCCCAGCCCCAGCTCAGATTTATTCCATTTGTAGAGTACTCCACAGCAAATTTGTCCAAGAAGAAATGCCACCTTCACACGTGACACAGCAAACTCCTTACCTGTCCCCAGAAGGCAGCAGCATGCAGAGGTTCCCAGCCATCCCAGTCCTTAACATCCAGGCTTGCCCCCTGGTCAAGAAGCACTTCAGCTGCATGCAGATAACCATTGGCTGCAGCTATATGCAGCTAGGAGATAAGGAACAGAGCATGAGCCGCCTGCAAGGACCACAAATGATTTTATACACTCATTTTCAGAGGATTTTCTTGAATAATGTTTGAGCCTAGAGCTGGACAGGCAGCACATTTCACACTGGGCAGATGGCACCAGGTCGTTCCTGTTATTAAAGCTCAGTATTGCCTGCATGTAATTGTGTTTGGAGAGGAAATTGCTTAACAGTTCTTAGAATAACTTACATATATGGATGAGAAAGATAATGTATTCACATTTTATATCAGGGGCTTTTAAGTGCTTCCCAATCTGTAGGGAAAGCACCATCAAAACATGAGCCTGCAATGCAGAACATTATCCACTCTAAGTTCTGCATTCCTCATGCCAGAAGAACATCTCTTCCCCACTGAAGTGCTGTGGATGTGATTTTTTAAAATCAAATTTACAGCCTGCTTTAGTCTGGACTCTCTCCGTGCAATTGCACTTCCAATCACACTGTAATTATTTTCACCATTTGAAAGTCGAAAACATTTTAAACCTTGGCTACTTTAACTTAAGGGAGGATGATTTTTCAGATATTGGATTCCAACTACAGCCACCACTTTGGACACAATCAATAATGGTCTCTTTTGGTCCCCCAACTTCATGTCTCTGAAGATTTTCTTAATTGCAGTCTGCTGTTGCATCTCTGAGCAAAACATTGACCCATGCACTGCTCTGAAGGGATTAACTCCACTTAGAGCTCCTCCTACTTCAGTTCTGCTAAAGGGGAAAATCAAAGCTTCTTTTCAAAACATTTTCATGAGGATGCCACCACACGGAGTTAAAGCTTCATCTGGAAATAAATCCTGATGCTTTCTGGCAAATCAATTAATTTCTACATAAATTTTATGCCATTTTATAGAGGCCACGTGAATTAATAAGGAATCAGTTGAGGGGGGATACAAAAGGGGGAGCCCAGAGGTCTGCTTAAATGTATGTATATAATCCTTGTTAAAGGGAAAAATGTGTTAAAAATAAGCTGCAATATAAACTTTATTCATCCAAGCTTACCTTCAGGGGAGCCTGCCCTCCCCTTACACCTCTGGTATATGCTGAAGGTGACATTTAGATTAAGAAACTGGAATGCACTGCCGTGGCCTGGCCCTCAAACACATGAACCAAATTCCTGTATATCAGTTATGTCTGGTCCCAAGCATTATGACCATGGTTGTATGAAATTCCCAGCACATATGACCTCATTACTGAACTTTCCCTAAGCTGGGACTGCTGTAAGACACGATTTAGGAGACACATTTGTGGGGTAAAAAGAACTAGGATAATTCAGCCTTCCCAGTCCCTGTGCAGACAAATCAGATGCCAGCTTGCTTTGTGCTGTACACTTGTCCTGGGTGCCCACCTCTGCCCAGGGCCAGGTGCCACCAGTGTGAACACTCACTCTGTGTGAGCCAGACCCACACAAAGCAGAAAGGAGGTAGAAGTCTCCAGGGTTCTCAGCAGTGGATCCTGCTCCTGGGAAAACCAGAGGGCTCTCACATCTCCTCCACAGGAGTCCAATCAGCCCAGGAGAAGCAAGAGGTTACTGGGAATCTTCCAGGCCCAGTTCCCTGCAGGTCAGCAGATGTGTTATGTCCTGTAGGACTTCTCTCAGTGACTTGCACCTGTTGATTTTATGTAACTCCTGCTCCAGGGCAGGTTTCACAACCTCTGGGCTGAAGGAAGGCAAAACTGAAGGCGCTGCAGTTTCACTCACCAGCGTAGCACCTTGGGCATCCGTCCTGTTCAGGTCTTGGCCAGTGGCAAGTATGTCATGAATGTCACAGATCATGACCTGCTCTGGAGCAGCTCGCATCTCATTGATCCTTTCCTGGGTAATCCCTGTTAAAATTCCAGTTAGAAAAAGGACAGTTGGAAAGGTTGAGTAAAATTCTCCACTGGTTGAGTAAAATAAGATTTAGGATCCTGGTTGATATGACCCCACATCCTTCACCCTCGTGATCTTTAGGAATCAGAATAACCAGACAGAGTCAGGATCCAAGAAATTATGCCAGGAGCAGCCCTCTGCTTTTCTCCAGAGGCAAATCAAGAGCTGAGAAAGAGGGTAATTTTTAGTACCACATTGACCCATTTCTGTGTTTTACATAAACTCAGTCTCCTTACCTTGATAGGCCATGCAAGTCTCAATGACATCCAGGGTTGGCTCATCTTCACAGAGGTCGTATGGCATGTTGCCATCTGCATTGACTGCCAACAGGTCTGCTCCACTGCAAGGGGAAAACTGAGTTACACCAGCAAGGACTCAGGCATCCTGGAGCAGACAGTGCCAAACACTGGGATAAATGCTTAGGAAAAACTAACTGGGATTTGATAGCTGCCCAAATGTCACCAAGGTACATATGAGATAAGAAAGACTTGAAGCAAAGCTGTGGAGAAGATTAATTCCAGAATGGATGAAAGGCAGCACATTACACCTCCTTCCTGAGTCAGTAATGGCCTCTGTTCCACATCTGCTCTGTTTTTATAACCCTCATCCAAAAATTTCCTAACCCAAATGGGAACATCCTCCAAGGGATGCTTGACTGGATCCTCTTCTCTCTTTCATTATACAGTCAAAGAAAAGCCAGATTTTCAACGCTTATCTCCCAGATGACAGCACCACAGGGAGAAGTCTCCCTCCCAGGGGAAGAAGCAGCAGGCACAGCTGTGCGAGGCAGCAGGTCAACACTCCCAAAGCACCAGCACTCTGGGAAAGGGAGGAGAGGGCTCCATACACAGGCACAACTATCTGCTCCAAGCAGGGTTCACCACAGGTGCTCATGAAACAGCTCCAAACACATCTGGTTTCCTCCTCCTTGCTGGCAAGTCTAGGAAGACTTGAGCTTTAGGGACTTAGTCAAGCACCCGATCACCACCGGGGATCAAATATTGCAGGAAGTTTACTGATCACTAATTAAGACCCAGGGAGACAGGTCACAGAGTTCACCCAGGTGTTACACGAGCACACTGCTGCCCTCCTACACCAGGGTCTGCATATGGGGCTGTTAATGGGGCTGAATTCCAACACACAACAAACATTTCAGCAGCTGAGTGACAAGGACCTTTCAGGTATTTCTATTTTGTTTACTATTTGTACATGGAAGTGGGGTTAAAGTCATGCCTGTCACACAGCCAAGTTATCACAGAAGTGGAAGGAAGTCACATTCACTGGAAGGAATGCTAATGTGCCCACTGAGGGGCTTCTCTGTGCTCAGGGATTCAGTTCATTCCAGAGGATACAAAGCTCCCATCAGAACTCCCAAATGCACCTTTACAACCTCTCAGTGGGTAAGGTGGGATTCTCCAGGGTTTAGAACCTGGGTGGGAAAGAAGGAGGCTGTCAGTGCCTCTCTGAGTGCAGGATAACATCTCTTTGGAGAGGTGATGGTGGTGGGACCTTTTGTTCTTCCAGGAGCCAGTTTGCATTTTTAAACAAACATTCATCCAGCTTTGAAGAGAGCAGGCAACTGGCAAAAGAATCCAAAATCCCAAGTCAATGGGAGCATTCAGAGCAGGGAGTTATGGCCAGAAAGCCCTGAGTGCTCGTGTGACAACCACGCCACTGTTGTTTGAGGCAGTGGAGGCGGCAGCTGCCAGGCACGGCCAGTCCCACGTGCCTGAGAAAGAATAGAAAAGCCCTTATGGAAACAGCACAAGGGCTCCAAGGAAGGCCACAGACCTACACACCACTACAGCAAGTCTGTATTTCATTGGTGATCAGCTACTGCCATCTCATACTGATTTTGGAAGCCCCTGAGCCTACAGTGAGCAGCAGCAGATTACTCAGACATCTTGTGCATCATTTATTTAAATTACTTTCAAAACTCATGGATTGTCAAGGTCTCTAAATTTGAGTTTATCTGTTATGAGAATTTAGAGCCCAGTCCTACAAAAATTAAAGAGTGAGGGAAATGCTGTTCACATGTGAAGTCCAGCCCTGCCTCCTGAGCTCTTACTATCACTGAATAAAATCTGGGATACAGCAAGAAAAGGATTTGATCTCAGTTTGCTCCCCAAGAAACCAGATCTCCAGCACAACATGGTGAAGTTTCACTGCTTTAACAGAGGACAAAAAAAAGCAATCTAAGAGGTCTCCCTGTTCCACTGGCCAGGCTGGCTGAGTGGGCAGCAGGGAGGTGGGAGCTGCTGCCACGCCTCACCTGATGCAGCGCAGTTAATCCATCCTCATTGCACAGGTCGGGGCTGATGTTGCTCTTCAGCAGGTAACACACTGCAAGGCAAGGACAGAGGAGAGTCAGAGCAGCCACCCTGGTGCTCCCAGCCAGCCCTGGACAGCTCAAGGCAAGGCAATTCACACCATCATTGTGGGCAGAGTGCTGGCTTGTCACCGCAGTGAGAGCAGAGCCTGCCTGGCTTTATCCAGCAGAGAGCACCAGCACACAATCTTCCCCCAGCTTCCTTCCAAAGGAGACTCAGCACAGTTACAATTTTCATTCAGTTGTGCTGGAACAGTCTCCATTTTTGCCGTGTGCTTCACAATGCCTGAGAATGCAACCTCTGCACTCTGTGGCCCAGGAGAGCCCAAAGGGGATTTTGGGGTCCCGAGTTACAGCCACAGAAGAGATTCCTCCCACCATGAGAGGGATGAGCCTTGCCTCAAGAAGTAATCTATCCATTCAGGGCCCTGCCACACTGAATACACCAGGGCTGCTTTGGACACTTCACTTGAGCTGCTGGGTGTTTGGAGAAAGCTTCCCAGAGGCTTTAGTTTTTAATCACTGCTTTGGGGGAAAAGGTAACATTTATTCCATTAAAGTGAAAATTTCTGAAACACATGAAAAGTCATTAGCCCCTAGGTGAAAAACATGCACAGGGCAACAGCAACAAGGTTGGCAGAGGGCATAAATTAACAGCAATACCAGAAACTCTTCAGATTCAATGCTGCTGACACATCTTGATGATCCATGCCCATTTTCTGTTGTTTCCTTGCTCACTCCCTGTTTTCTCCCCAGAGATTTCACTACCTAATGCTTTTCCTACGTCAAATGTCACTGACAGCACAAGCCAGAGGATCAAAATCATCTCCCCAGGGCCAGAGCAGCAACAGATAATCACATCACATCTGATTTGAAGGCAGGCATGCAAGCCCTGAGTGAAACCAGAGCTGCACAGCCAGGAACACTGACAGAGCTAAAAGGGCAATAACTTTCCCCAGAGCTGGCAATCAAAACCACTAAAGGCTGCTCACTCCAAAGCATCCTGCAGCCTCTGATCCCTGAGCTGCTGTCAGAGGGAGCTCTTTCCCCAGCACATCCACAGGGAGAACCATCTGCAGGGTGTCCCTGGGGACAGAGCACTTCTGGCACGCAAAACAGAACATGGAAAACACACCCACCATGACATCAGTGATGATTTATGAGGCTTTGTTTAAAAGATCTGGAAAAGGCACTTGCAAGAAAGGCAAATCGAAAGCAAAGTGAAATTTAGATTGGAAGCCACTGCTCTGACGTTATCACAAAGGAAGGCAAAACCAGACAGAAGTGAAATAAAACACTTCACAGAGCTGTTTCACCCAACACAAAATGAATGCTTGGATTTACTTTTGCTGGAAATAATTTCAAGGCATTGACACCTGCTCGATGAAACTGCTGCAAAAAAGCAGAATGCAGCAAAGACAAAACTCATCCAGCACCACAGTGAATCCAAAAGCCTTTTTTTTTTTTTTTCCAGCTCAAAGGCCAGTGCAGGAAGCCCACGCCTACACTGGACTCACAGCCCCTACACTTGCATGCTTAACAGTAATAAGAGCACTGAACCTCAGCCAGTATATCCAATTTAATGACTCTGCTTCTACTGTTTCTGGCCAGCCCTGAGCTCCTGCTCTCCTAATCCAAGCTGAGTGATACACGAGTCATTCACCAGTGGGTCTGCTTGTCTCTTTATTTACTTTGGATGCTCTGCCATTAGGGTTTTAATTCAATCTCAGTCAGTTAAGTGCCATTGTGTACTAATGACACACAGCTCCATAATCATGTTTTGCCTGATTATGGAGATTTGGACAAGTAGATGCTGGCAAATTAACCTTGTAAATGCTGTCTCTCCATGGAAAGAAGCAGCAGCATAAATCCCAGCTTGTTACAGGGTTTTGTGTCAAAGGCACTGTGATCATGGCTTGACAGAGCTTGCAAGAGGCCCTGAAGGGTTAAGATTCAGAGAAGTTTTAATCTTACCCTAAAGAAGCTTTGAATTCTTCACTAACCCCTGCAGCAGTCATGTACCCAGTGCACCTCCCCTTGGCTCCCTTCTGCCCTCAGGACAGGCTCACCTGATTTCCCAGTACTTCCCAACACACTGAAGACTGACAGCCACAAGACACCAGAGAAGGGCTCAGAAAAGTCAGATCATGCACCCAGGTGTGGATGTGGTACCACTGAGTCCAGGCAAAAAAGGCATGAAGAAGAGATCAGACTGCTTTCTGTCCAGTCCTAAGCTGAACATTGCATGTCAGGGCTCAGGACATGCATTTCAGGGCTCGGGGCAGCAGGGCCAGGCAGAAACAAGCCCTCACTCCTGCCCACCAGCCCCAGTTCCCAGCAGAACACAGCCCCATTCCAGCCCAGCAGCCCCAGTTCACAGCAGAACACAGCCCCATTCCTGCCCAGCAGCCCCAGTTCACAGCAGAACACAGCCCCATTCCAGCCCAGCAGCAGGGCATGGGGTGGCAAAGAGCAGCTTCATCACCCCCTGTCCCTGTGAGCTGCAGAGGCACATGGAGGGAGAACATGGCCACTTTCTCCATGCCCAGTACGCAGGAACAGCCCTTCCCAAACAGCCAGGAAGAGTAAGTCCTCCTTCCTGATAAACTTCAGGAGAAAAATGTGCATTTGTGGGTTATCCAGTGCCCTAAGAATAGGAAAGGGAGGGCTCATCTGTGCTGCTGTGCAGTGCTGGAAGCTGGACCCTCACCTGTGGCAGTGCCACCAATCTGCTCTGCTTCTTCACACACAACCTAAGTGACAGGGCCCTGAGCGTGCCAAACGCTTCTCTCTTCAAGCCCTGCTGGTGTCACACGCTTCCCTGCAGAGCCCAACACGTTCTCCCCCACCTCCAGGCATGACTGATGCTGTACAGGTAGGAAGCAAACCCTTCAGCTCCCAAGGACACAGATTAATCACCCAGTGCCAGCTGATCCCTTCTGTTGGCTCAAGCCTCAGCCTGCGCTCGTGGAAGGACAATCCCCAGTGCTTGTGGAACAGCACAGAAATGAGCCCTCTGCAAGCCCCTGAGCCCCACAGAAGGGGCTCTTTGGGGTCACATCAGCATGGTCAGCAGCATCAGGCTCCACGCTAACACCATGATTAACTTCTTAGAGAGCTCAGGGCCAAAAACGCTGAGCTCCGTCAGAGCTGCGTGCTGCGTGGGGGTGGAGGCAGGTGGGGAGCAGGGGCTGGGTGCGTGGAGATCCTTCACTGCACAAGTTGTGGGAAGCAGTTCCAAAAGCACAGCAAATGAAGGAATGAAAATGATGGCAATAAGAGCTGGGTGAACAAATTGTTGTGAATAATTCATTGCAAATTGTATTAACTGAGCGATCACTCAAATGTATTTTCCATTATTCTCCTTGCTCTGCCTATAATTGAAACTCTCACACACCAAGATGGTGTACATTAATCTTCAATTTCTATTTTATCATTCACATCTGTGCTGTGTTAAATGGAAAAAGCTCCCACAACAGCTGTAAAAATACAGCCTCGGTTTTAAGCCTCCCTCCATCAGATGTCCCGGGGCAGCCTTAGAAAATTCTCCTCCCCAAACATAGCAAACCACTTCTCAGGAGTTTGTTTTCCTCCCAGCCTCACTTATTGCCCCCAAAAATGAAAAAGCAGGGGAAAGACAAAAACAACACTGCAAAGGTCCTAAGGAAAATTCGACACAAGGCAATGGACTCTCCAGCCTGAAGAGATGTTGCAGTGCTATCATTTTTTACTGCTGTTACTTCTCACTGAGTTTACACTAGAAGCTGCCTTCCAGAAAAGTTCCTAAACCAGATGAAGGAAAAAAAGCCTCTGTTAGTGCAGTTTCCCCAAAGTCAATAAGGTACACCATAAAATCCTGGATACTGTTACACTCCCATCCATACCAAGCACTTGCATACCTCAAGCATTAATAACTCATAGGAGAAAAAGCCAGCTGGAACTGATATGGATACCATGGAGGGATTAAAAAAAACCAAACCAACAGACACCTTCCTGATAGGAGGTCCTGATTCCTCCAAAAAATATATAATGGCAAACTGCCTCTACTGGCAAGCAGGCTTACCTGTGTGCTCCAAATTTACATACACACACAGGCCATTACTTGGTAAAAATCCAGGTTTGTCTCAATCTTTTTTACTCAACAATTTCTCTTTGAAATCATCCAAACTCTTCAAGTTCCCCTTTTGGTGAACCAGGAACTTTCAGGCCACCTTTAAAAGCTGAGGTCTCTATGACAGTACAATAATTTCTGTATGTTCACACAATTTCACTGCATAAAATGAAGTTTCACTCGGGTTAATAAACCATTTTTACGCATTGCTCCAAGTCCCTTTCACCCAAATGCAGCTTTAGTCAGAGACCCAGCGTAGCAGAAGCTCCTTCCAGCATTATTTGTAGTGACATACACACAGGGGTGTTGGCAAATGTCTGCAAAGACTGATCCCAGCCTGCCAGGCATGGGACTGTGGAGGAGCTCAGCTACTTCAAAGCTGCATGTTTACTGCTGTGGTTGTGCAGGGATATTTATTACACAGGAGAAACAATGCCAGGAAAACAGCACTGAAGTTGTGAGTGCTCTGCCAGCTCCCTAGCCTAGCATACAATGACACTCACATTTTACAACATATCTAAACTGAGCAATAACAGGATGAACTCACTCAGCCTTATCCTCCACTCCCTGCAATGTACAACTGATAGCCCATGCTGGTCCATTGATAAACTCCCTAAAGCTTTCTGAAAGACAGAAAAACCCCTCAGAAAGCAAAATGCCACACTCAGCTTCAAACACAGAGTACACCTAAAAATAAATATGGCCCAGTTTGCCTGCTGAGCCAGCGACTGAGACGTCCCATCCTGATTGATCACTGAGCTTTCTCAGCAAGGTTCAAAGCCTGTTAAACACTTCCCACCCAGTTTATAGCCAGGCACACACACTGCTTCTAATATACCCACAGAATCTGGCAAGTCTGGAGAGAGGCCAGCAGAGCCCCATCTGCTTGGTGCCACATTGAGGGCAGGCACACTGCACGCAGCCACACTCATCCAGGGGCTGCTTCTCTCAAGGAAAATCCATTTCTGACTTTGATGCTTCTCTCAAGGAAAATCTATTTCTGACTTTGATGCTTCTTACTTAAGAGGGCACAGCCCTCCCCAGCCCCGAGGAGCCTGTTTTTCACAGCAGGCTCCTCCTGCATGGTTGGGGGCCTGGCTTATAGAAGCTTTATTCTGACAGCAAGTCAACAAGTTGTACGTTTATTTAATGCATAGAGTCCAATTCTTTCTCCTCCTGTTTGTACATATTTCAATCCATTTTTGCTTTATGCTTTCACCCTTACCCATCACTGCAGCACCACAGCAACAAGAGCAATGCTACAAAGGGACAACCTCCTACAGCTGCTTCTCGGATGGATGGGCCACAGCCTGGCCCCCCACCCTTCTGCATCCCACATTTTTCTTGTTCTGCATGCAGGACTTCAAGCTCTGATAATCCACTTAGTGCTAGTGATGATAAAGCATCTTTCCTCAATGGCTGCCATCCACCTGGGATTACTGGGATAAGGAAATGTGCAAGTTACCCATCTGCAGCCACAGTGCTTGAAGGGCGTAGCAGAAACAAAGCCAAATTTATTTCAATTGGGAAAATAAATTTTAGAGGATGCTGCCATCTGACACACCTTTTTAAGGATGTAGTGTAATGCTCAAAAGTATCCTGATCCTCCTCTCATGTCAGGCTAACAGTGAAATTGGTCCACACTGGAAATGTTAAACACATAAAGCAAAATTAAAGTCAAAGGTTACTTCCCTGGTTTCCCATTTGTCATCTGGTCTTGGAAGAATAAATAAATCATTTTGGGATGGTTTTTAAACAGATGATGGGATTTGAAAGGGATGAGTGTTTTATGTAACCTTTGGGCTCAGCTGCCTTCAGCAGGATTGCTGTGGGCAGGGAGCCAGGAAAGCAGATTCCCCAATATCACTGTGACAGAAACACCTGGGCTGCAGCAGAGCCTCCTGTCTCTTTACGAGGCATTTCAGAGTAGTTATTTGAACAGTTCTGATTTAAAGAGCACTAAAAAATATATTAACTCAGACTTTGGGAGGCATGGACCAAGCAACCCAAGGCCAAGTTTCCCAAGGATGACTCAGGAGCTTGGCACCAGCAGAGCAGTGCTGGCTTTCAGGGTGTGAGAGCTCCCAAGGGAATGGTCCTGCTGTGGTGGAACCACACAAGTCAGTGGCCTGAGCAGGGAACACCACCACAAAGAGAGGGATGATGGACAGCCACGGTCTCCAGCAGCAGCTCCAGGGGCACCTGCACCCCCCATCTCCTGAGCTCACACCTGACATTTTGGGTTTGGTGGGCCCAAGTAGGTGAGCAACACATCTTATTTTAATTTGAACTTCAGAGTTTAATTTGAACTTCAGGCAGAGAGAGACACAAAGGGCACCTACAGAGCCAGAAACTCAACCAAGACCTCCTGTTCTCCTACTCCTCTGGCTGCTTCCAGCTTTCTTCCTACAAAAAGCACTTGAAAGTCATGACAATACAAGCAAATCCATTCAGACAACACAAAATCAACACTAAATGTGCCTTTTATCTGAGCAGCACAGAGGATCTCACTTGTATATGAGTTCAGAAACAACTTTTGATGTGTTGGTCCAAAATCCATCTACTGAGACATGGAGCACTCATCACCTGTCTGTACTAATCTTGTTAGAAATTAAGTCTGTCAGGGTACTAAAAAGGAAATGCATCATAAAAATTAATTTGCTTTAATAGAAATGACAGCCTGAGAAGTGTTTAGATAAAAGGGAGCAGTGGTGTTAGGAGGGAAACTTCTGCAGCTGTCTGTGAAGAGCTTCCCCAGCCAAATTAACACAATAACCTAACAGGTGATCAGAGGAGCAGGATTGCAAAGGCCCCCTCCAACCTCCACACAGAGCCAGACTGTCAGGATTTGCAAGAGGATACTCTGATGTGCTCTGTGTAGCAGGAAATAGCTCCTATTGCCACTTGAAAGTGCTCTTAGGTTCCAGAGCCAACAGCCTCTGCCCCAGCTCGTGTTTCAGGCATCCTATGGCCTCACTAAGCAGCTGTATGCTGACCTGAACCACAGGAACGTTTTTAAGAGTTTCAATTATAAAACAGGAAACTTTCTACTTAGAGTAACGGAAGAGAGGTTGTGCTGGAGGGTGGGGAAATACAGATCTGCTTTTTGAGCTGCCCTGAGCTCATACTGAACGATTCCCTGCAGTGCCAGCCTGCTGACCACATCCCAGGAGCTCGTGGCAGGCTGGGCTCTCTTCCTCTGCCCAGGAGCCTTGTTCTGTGTTTCTCTAACCACACTCTGCTCTTCAAAGGGCCCTGGTCTGTTCTCTCCATCTGCTCTGGCTGTTTCAGTACCTGCTCCACTCTGACCTCAATCAGTCCTGCCTATTGGGGGTTTTCCCCTCCTCACCTCCAAAGCTGTCTCTTTTTGTACAAAAAGTACAGTGCCCAGTGGGGATGGAGATGTTTCAGAGTTACAGCCCCACATCACACCCTCGGGGCTGCTCCCATGGATGGCTGCACCCCTGACCCTGCTGTAAACGTCCTGCTGTGCCAGGACAGTGCCACAGCAGCAGCTGCTGCCAGCCCAGATGTGCCTCACACCATTACCCACCTGGGAGACCACAGGGGACTTGCCAGCAGTAAAAGAGTAATCTGCTAAACCTCAGCTCCTTGGCAGTGTTTCTAACTGGAAATGCCGTGCTGCCGCTCAGTGTGGGAAGGGAAATGTCTACAAAAGCAGAAAATCACCTCCCCACACCCCCTTTTCTAATATCAGATAAAGACAGAATATGGTTTCATTTTAAAAAACAAACTTTACAGAAAAAAAAAACTTTCATGCAAGTTTAGCAGCAACCTGAACTTTACCAGAGAAGCACTGATAACCCTTTTGCTTTTGCAATCTTTAATTATTCAGCAGGAAATTTTACACATTTCAGAGATTTGAATTTCAACAGCACTTCCATCCAGAGATCTCCCAAAGTGCAGCTGCCTGTAGTGGAGTGAGCTCCAGGCTATCTCCTGGATTTTCCAATCAGTTTTTACCTCATTTCACAGCTGTGACATCTCAGCCCAAGTTAGACCAAAGCTCTGGAGGCTCAGGGCCTTTCTTTGTCAAGCTGACAGTGACAGTCCATGGCACTGCCCTGTGACACTGCCCTTGAGCCCAGGTCCCAGCTCTGCCCTTTAAGCACAAAAAAACTCTACTCTTCCCCAATCTTTCTGCTGTTCAGCCAAGAGAAACTGGACAAAGCAGCTGAAACCTCAGTGCTAACAGCAATTTTTTATCCCTATTCTCACATGCCCAAGTCCAAGTTTGCAATTTTTAAGGGCTGATCCAATCTCACTATTCCCCCCTGAACCTTCATTTCAGCACCTGTCACACAGACAAATCACACAGCCCACAATTTATTCTTTGTATTAATAAAGCAGTGCATCCAAATTTGCTCTCCAGGTCAAACACCTCCAATCCCAAAGCAATCCCCAAAGTCCAGTGTCCCTTGGTTTCCAACAAACTCTTGTCAGAGAAGCCAACTTAATCTGTGAACAGCATCACCAGAGGCATTCAGCACTGCAGGGAAACCAGCTCATACATGTAAGAGTGGAATCAAAAGTTAGCATCCGAGCTTGACAGAAATGCAGGTTTTTCACAGCTACAGTGGTGCTTGCAATAAATGAGACAGAGTCTGCAAAAAAGCCTTCAAATTTGGTGAAAACAAGCAGGCACACAGCCACACAGCCTGGCCTGGTCTGTAACCTGACTGTGAGTGCTGTGCACACAGATCACCTTTTGTTTTGATAATTATCTCATCTGTTCCATCACACAAAGCTGAAAACTCTCTCAAACAACTTCTGCCACAAGCTCCACATGACTTCTGCTTGGGGAAGGAGAAGATGAGTGTTCCCAGGCAGGGGATGCAGTGCAGCTCTGTGGCTGCTGGAAGGCCCACGGGAGGCAGCTCCAGAGCTTGACAGGCCATTCAGACCTTAGAAAGGCACAAAAAAGCCCAAGTGGCTGTCTTCACCCATCCCTGCCCTGTGCACAGACACCAAAGGGCAGCCCCATGTGAACTCAGGACAGCTTTTGCTGCCAGCTCTCCTCTGCTGAGCTTGCAGCACTTTGATGCAGAGAAGAAAGGAACTGAGCATGGCGCTGGCAGCACTTTCCTTTTTCCTCTCACTTTCAAAAGCCATCTCCATCAGCTTCAATCTTTCATCTGCACAATGCAGCCTGAACTCAGCAAACCCCTTCAGATCAGTGATGGGCAGGGAGAAAAGCTCTCCATTTCCTGGCAGGGTAACAAGGATGCTCCCTCGAGCAAGGAGAGGTTTGGGGTCCAAACCTACAGCAGCTCAGAGTGGAGCTCTGAGCTCAGGACTCCACCAGCCTTTGGGGCAGTCTGAGAGCCTTTTGCTTAACATAAAGAGGAAAAGAACTGAAAGTCTCCTCCAGAAAGGGCTTTGTCTTAGTGCTTCAGGCCAGGTCACTGATGGGAAATGAGCACTTCAGTCTCTATGCATACACTGATTTATTTATTTTCAATTCACTGCTTTGTGTTTACATGCTGAGCTTATTATAATTATATGTATTATGCATTATCTGAATATATTATTGTAATATATATTAACAAAATACATAGCTCAAACCACCAAATTAAAAAACACGTCATTCCTGCAGCTCCTACACAGCTTTAAAGCACCCCACTTATCAGAGCAGTATCTCTGCACATTGAAGCCACAGCTCCTTGACGCTGGGAACAAGGAGTTACAGGCAACAGCAGGGAGCAGAGAGAGCACAATATATCCCACTTAGAATCATAGCATTGCTAAGGCTGGAAAAAGACTTTTAAGATCATCAAGTCCAACCATCTGTTGACTTCCCTCCCTTCATCCCTGTGTGAGGACTCTTATCCTGGGATAAAAGACAAGTCTCCATGTCAGAATTGCAAGTGAAATGCCTCCCCCAGCCTCTGCAGCAAGAGGCAGCTCAGAGGAATTCTAGTTTTCCTTTCTGCACCAGTGGAGAACAGCTTCAGTTTGCCAAAGTATATCACATTTCCCAATAAAATGGCAGTTTGCAAAATAATTAACAGCCATTAAAATTCCCCATTAAGTTTTGCCACTAGCAACAGCAGGACCATTCTCCTCCCAGCAGCAGTGAAAACTCTGCTTATTTCTGTAGTAAACCCAGTGTTGTTAATGAGCCATTTTATCCCATCCTGTTTGTTTCTGAAAGCTCCCTCACCAGCAGATCCCTCTTATCAGGGAGCTTTTCATTACATATTTAACACTACAAGATCCTGAGTGCCAGGGACCACCTTTGAGCTGTCACAGAGCAGGAATGGTGACATCCATCTTCTGGGCATGAATGGCAGACTGCTCTGAGCTCACTGCTCCCCTTACACTGAGGAGTAAAGGGGGAGTAAAGGAGCCTCCTTACTCTTTCCTGCCATGCTGCTTGAGGAGAACACACTACATGATCAAATTAACTAAAATAACCCCAATTTTGAGCATTAAGGCAAAAGGAAATCCAGGATCCAGCTTTGCATCATCCCCCATCAATTCTGCAGTCTAATATTTTGACTTGAACATTTACAGGAACAACAAAATGCTTTAGTAGCTCAACCCACCTGGGTAAGTTCATTAAAGTAATTAATGCTGAAGTGGCTGCTTACAGCTCTGCTGACAGCACTAATTACAGACTGCAGAGGTGGATCCCAGTGACAGCAAAGGGGACCAGGAGCTGGCACGAGATGGGCAGATGAGCAGCCCTGTGCCGTCCATAAGTGTGGGCTGGACCCAGCACTCCCCTGTTCCTCCTGCTCCTAACCCCAAAATTCAGCATCTCCAGCACCATCAGAGTGTAACTGAGCAACTCCTGCAGCTTCTGCTGTTTTTCTGCAGACCAACACCCAGCAGAAGAGACCCGGAGCATCCCCCTAAACCCCTTTTTGAGAGCAAGCCCTTCATTAACAGGAGTAGGGCTGGCTAGCCAAGGTGACAGGGCCCTTGCAGACCCTCATGAGGAGAGCAATCCAAGTGTTCTGGATCCTGGAGACATCATGGACCATTTAGTCTCCTGTGAAATGAAGGGAGAGGGTTGTACTCTCCTTCACTAAACCAGGGGTAGAACATTCCTCACACAAGAAATCTTGTCCTGAAGGCATGGGCAGAGACCCCAGATGCTCAGTGAGACTTGTGCCAAGAGCACCCGGCTCTGTTTTGGGAGATGGAGATCTCATCCTCATTTCTACATCTGTGATCAAGCACAAGATCCCTCCCCAGCTGTTTTTGGTTCACCTTTGTCAGGGAAAAACACAGGCTTAGAGAAAATTATTATTAAAGAGAATTATTATTTTTCCCGTCAGTTGTTTGTAAGAAATGCTTTTGATGTTTCCCACATTTCACAGGCTGAGGCAATCCCACTCCATCAGCACCCAGTTAGTGCTACAACAGAGGAATCCTGTTTTTTCTGTTCATCTGATCACAAAGAATCATTCCCAGGGAAAGGAGCCCACCCCACCAGGAGCACCCAAGGAGGCTGGATCTCACATGAGCAACTGCAACCAGTACAGTTGTATAATGGAAACCTGACCTACAAACCCTGAACCAAATTCTACTTGTCCCCCTTTGAGAAGTGAGCACGTGAAGGCTGCACACATCTTGTGCCAGCTCCCACAGCTGTAATCCCAGCTTGGCTCCACATCCCAACAGGACTGTGACCTCTCCTCCATCCAGCATAGCTGGCAGGAAGAGGACCACCAGCAAAAAGTGGGTTAAAAATGGGCCCTGGTTGCATAAATTGCATCATCTGTGCTATCTACAACTCGGGGATGGATGTGGTTTGGTGGCCAAGCTCCTGAGTTGAAGGACACACAAAGAACCAGCTGGTGCTGCCTCTCCCACCAAGCAGGGCACCAGCAGCACCGGAGCAAGGGACAGTCCCCAGCACACACATCCCTCATTGAGCCCGCAGCCTTCCTGGGGACAGAACAGCTGTGTGGTGATCAAGGTGACAACCAGGTGACACAGAGAGGTTTTGGGACAGGCAGCATTAACCTCTTAGCTGCTGGAGCCTTGCTCTCCACTGCAACCCCAGCTCCTCAGGAGGGCTCTTTCTCTTCACAGACCCAATACCCAGATTGTTTGAGGTGTTTTCTGCCTGCGATGCACGGCAGCATAAAAGACATTAAGAAGAATATATTGCACCAGAGAGTCTAACAAATAACACACCCATAAAAGCAGAGATGAAAGCTCAGCACATGCAGGCAAATCACAGCAGCTGGGAACTGCAGAGTCACCCTGGGAACGGGACAAGAGCAAGGCAAACCCATCTCCTCCTCCACCCCAGCACCAGCCAGGTGGGAACATGGACAGACCTGAGCCCCAGAGAGCTCAGCAAGATGCACAAACCTTCCCTTGGGTTTCTATACTGCAGTAAAATTCCACAAAGCATTAAAAGGAGGTTCTTCAAAGGACTGTGAAAGGAGCAGGAGCTCTCATAAGGATGTCCTTACACTGTCAGCAGTTTTGAGGTGCTTTGCAACCATCTGATCCCTCCTTCCCCAGGCAGCATATTTAATATTTAAACCAAGGAGTTTCTTCAGAGAGTGGACTAGATTTGAATGACAAGGTTTCCTGACTCCCTGACTGGAAATCCCTTCTTTTCCTACAGTCTTGCTGAAAATAAGGAGAAATCTGCACATTCCCAGGAGTGATGGACAGGGGCCAGGCTGTGCTGACCCACTGACCAGTCCTACTTGGCCACACTCCTGGGCCAGCTCCCCGTGTCCATGGACAGCATCTCCCCTCACAGGTGACACTGCCCCTCACCAGGAAAACAGCTGGATAAAAGCTGCAATGTTGGACTTATCCCAAGAGAAAAACCAGCCCAGTCTGCAGTCAGAAGGGGTTCCATGAGCCAGTGGGGAAGATGCTCCTTCACCCCATCTGCCTTTCCCCGTGGGCAGTTTGAGCGTGTTACAGACACCAGAGCACACTGAGAGAGGTTTTAGCCATCACATGTACCCCCAGTGCATAACAACTCGCTGAACACCTGATTTACTTAATGACTGCAGCAGCAGCCTCACAAAACGTGGGTGATTCCAGAAGTACTCAGTGCTTTGCTGCTGCTCCCGTTGGCAGCCAAGCCCCAGAGCAAGGCAGGAACACTGAGATTTCCCCCAGCTGCTCTTATCTTGTCTCACAGTGCTGGAAACTGGGATCTACTGAGAGCAAACAAACAAGCCATGGCATTCATGAACTCTGCTGTAAATCACCCACAGGGACAGGCTCTTCATGTAGGAGTGACAAGGAAGATGTGTCTGCTATGGTTTTACAGCACATCAGCATAGAAAATGGTTTTATGTCCCCAAAAGTAGGTGATTAAAATTCCAAAATGCCACAGATTTTAATCCTGAGCTAATTTTTCCACTCTTCTATGCTGTATCATACATCACCACCATCAAGAGAGAACTCTCAAAAATCAGATTTCCTGAAGCTAGAGTACAAGAAAATTACGTTTTCTATAGCAAATCAGTTCAACAGAGGCTCAATAAAACATGATTGATAATTAGTGTTTTCTTTTTGGCAGCTAGTAGCAATTGTCTTCTCCTTAAGCCTAGTGCATTTGCCAATTTAAAACTAATCTGTCCAAAAATGAAACAAAACATCTGCCAAAAAAAATTCCCAGTGAATATTGGTTAAGATTACAAAGTTCCACAGCAGAGTGTCACCTGCTACAGCATCAGACAACTCAACAGTAATTAGGGTAGAGCTGAGACAGCCTTGTGGAAAGAGCCATCAGGCAAATGGAAAATGGATGGGAATAGCTAAATCAGTTTAGATTTCCTTAACAGAGGTAGATCAAAAGAAAACTAACCCGATTAGAAGGGAGAGAGACACTGATCCAGATTCATGGAGCAAAGCAGAACAGCTATAAAGTGATATTTATGCCTGTTTTCCTTTCTAGGGCTGCATAAAGCATCAGCACATACCAGTAGATCTGGCCCAGATTTATGGGCTAAGTGTAGACCCTTTTAAACAAGGACAGCTTCTCTTCTCCAGTTTACTTTCCCAGTTAAGCAACTGTCCAAAAAAAAAAATTAAAATAGGCCATTAAAAAAAACCTCCCAAACTCAATTAAATAGAGTGGGTGACAGTGAGTGCCTGCTGGCAGTGCCATTCTCCCTGCTCGGGGCACCTTGTCCTGCTTGCAGCAGGGCAGGGATGCTTTGCCAGAGCCCAGCTTTGGGCACAGCCCGTGTCAGACAGCCCCAGCTCTGGTGCCAGCCCTGGCTGTGGCCAGGACAGGTTTGCAGTGTGGCTCCGTGGTCCCTGACACCAGGCAGGCACCTCAGTGCTGCTGTTGGGATGCTGCAGCACTGAACATTGCAGAATATAACACACACATCCCCAGGAGCACCGTGCTGCCTTCCCAAGGACAGGCTGACACTGACCCTGCTCCCTGCCCCAGCCACCACCTCCTGCAGCAAACCTCTGCTGCACAGGGGCTCACCTCAGCTGAAGGCAGCTGCTCAGTGACTTTGGGGATGCCCAGGCTCCTCATCAGCCACCCCCAGCACCCTGTGCCATGCCCAGCCCAGCCACAGCCTCCTCCTCAGCCCAAAGTGCCTTTGCAGCAGCACCCACCCTCTGCCAGGGCAAGAAGCTCCATGGGGCCACTCCTGCTGTCCCCAAACCCCACAGGAACGACTCCCTGCCCACAGATAATGACAGCACAAAAGCTCCCTGCCACCAGCAGTCCCAGAGAAGGCCACCCTGGCAGTGTCCCCACGTGCTCTTGGCAGCCCTGCAGCTTTCCAGAGCTGTGAGTGTCCCGGGGGATGTGTGAGCACAGGTACACAGCATTTTTCCAAAGCAAACGCACTCCCAAGCCTGTGACACTTTGGCCCAGGTTAAACACCCATGCCCCCAGGGCAGGGTTTTACAGCATCGCTCTACACCACAAATGGTGCTGATTGAAGAGGTTTTTGTTGCTGAGGAGGCTGTGCCAGAGCCAGGGCAGGCTGCAGCACTCCTCCTGCTCTGACAGCGACACCTCCAGCCTCCCTCTCACCCCCTCCAGAGGCACTTCCACCAGCAATCCCTCTCACAGCTCAGTGCCTCATCCTGCTGGCTTCTACTCAGCTGTGGGGAATTCAGACACCCCAACAAGAGCAAAGGGATGCCCAAAATAGAAGAGCCCAAAATCCTCTCATATTTTAGAGATAAACACAGCCGAGACTTTGCATGAGTGCCACCTCCCTCCACACTCCTGCACGTGTCAGATGCCACCTGGCACCTCCCAAGGAGCTGGTATTGATTGGATGTTATCAGGATTATTGAACATAGAAGCTGGTTTGGGACAGGGCAGAAACAACTCTGCTCACTGCAGTGCCAGCAAACACCCTTCTTGTGCCCTCCAGTCCCAGGACCTCGGGTGACCAAGCTGTTCTTGCCATGCCCCAGTCACACAGGAACCAGTGCTGGGCTCTTCACCCCACAACTCATCCTGCTGGGCTTGGAGCCTCTCTGGCTGTGGCACCTCAGGCTGCTCCATGCAGAGCTCCTGGCAGAGGGAGCAGCAGAGACAAACGAGACAACAGAGAGCAGCTGACACAGGAGGCACAGCGTGAGCAGCGCGGGACAAGGAGCAGCTTGAACCAGATGTGAGCAGCTCGGGGGGTAGGTAAACAGGATCCCCACTTCTTTCCTGTTCCACGGCTGGAAAACCCACAGGCCTTCCTGCAGGAAGGGAAGGAGGAGGGTGGGGAGCCCACAGCACTGGGGTCAGCTTCCCAAACTGGGAACTGGCTGTCCCAGGGAGCCACTCCTGCCCATGGCACACACAAGATGTTTCCACTGCTGCTGGGAACTCCTGGTTCTGATCAGGGTGATCCCTGAGGACACAAAATGCCATGTCAATATATTTTAATACCATGGGGCAGTGATTAATGGGGTGCTCTGTACAGCAGCAGCCAGCAGGAAGCAGCTGAGTGTTCTTCACGTGGACTCTGTGTCCTGTGGAGCACAGTGCTTCAGGTGACCCAACCAAACTGATTGCAACAAAGGCAAAACACCCAAATATCTTCAGAGGTCTGTGCCAAAGTGCTCAGGGATCCCCAGGAAGTGCCCAGTCAGTGGCAGCTGAAGGTGCTCCCAGGAGAGCACCAGGACAGCTGAGTGAGCAGGGTGTTTGTGGAAGCTTTGAACCCCACAGAATGACATGAGGTGGCCACACCTCTCCTCAGCACCCTCGCCCTGCTCAGGGCACAGCTCCTTCCACCTCCGCTTGCAATCCAAGCTGTCAATCCCACCTCACAGGAGAAAAACCAGCCAACAAATATTGCCCTTGAGCTACAAGACAAGTCTCTGGATGTAAGCAAAGCAAGAAATATTTCCTGTTCACTTGCTCCCTGTAGGGTAACTGACAGATCAATGCTGCAAACATTCCCATTACTGAGCACATGGCAAAGCCTAGAGCACTGATTGAGACAGTGCAATGATGAGCCAAGCCTTGAATTAATGCTACAGATCCAGTGCTGACCTGTACTCAGATGAACCTTTCCTGGCTCTGAAGAGTGGTAGAAAATTGCCACAAATGAGAGTAATTTGGGTCAGGGGACAGAGCAGCAGCTTTTTCATAGCTATTTCACAACTGCATGATTGAAGTTATGAGAAATAAATTTCCTATGAAAGCACAAGGAATCCTGCTTAGGTGCCTTTTCAGATGAAATTTTAAACCCAGTTGCCCTTCTAATGAAAGCAAAATGGACTTCCAGCACCTCTCCATGACCCACTGCCACCTCCCAAACCAGACATGCTGTGGTTTTGGCACAGCATCCAGCAGCAGGTTGGAAGCTGGCTGGTTGCAGCCCAGACTGGAACTCGTATCACATTCAGGCCTTGCATCACTGATGTGACAGCATCAGCTCTAGGAGGAAAGAAACCCCAGTGCTAACTGCCTGACAGGCAGCAGGATGTCACTGCAGATCCACGGGGACTGTCCTCCTTCACTGGAGCTCTGGCTCTTTCTAACTCCTGCTATTTCAAGCTGTTAGACCAAAATTTTAATTAAAATAAGAGGCCCATTTAAGCTCTCTTGGAGCCCTGCTCTAGCCTTGCTAATTAAAGACAAACTGACAGGATCTGAAATGATAAAATAAACCAGGTCTGAAAAGTTTGAGGGGCAGAGGACGAGTCTGAGCTTGAAGTAGGTTGAAGTTTGCTCTGCGTGGGAGCACTGAGTGCTGCCAGCCCCAGGTTCCTGAGGAAGGTCCTGGTCTCTGTGGAGCTGATGGGCTCTCCAGAGGGTGAATCACAGCATCCAGGTCAGATCTCACCTGCCTCCCCTGACAGCACACAAGATCTGAAGCCAAGGCTGGCAGACAGGAGTTCTCTCCAGGTCACTCACACGAGTGGAATGGTGCTCTTCACTGCAGGGTCCCTGCTCCTCTCCACCCCAAGAGGCTGGGCTGGGATGGATTTCCAGGTGAATTCCTTGGCCCAAGTCACTGGGCAAACCACAAACACCCTGCAGCAATGAAACCTCAGTGCTCTGTTCCTGTGTAGTTTTCATTCAACATTATTGAATAGGGTAAAACTTTGCTGTTATTGATAACAATGGGTTTGACACAGAGAATCCTTCAGATCAGATAATTTAAAAGACCATGAATACACCAAGCCATGGTGTCTCAGTCCTCATCACTGCAACCAGAGCCATAGAAGTGGCAGCACCTCACCTCTAACCCTTGCTGCTCCAATTGGAAATGCTTTGAAGGTGCCACAGTCTTTCCCACCCATAAAACATGGATATGTCCAGACAGATGCAGGTGTAGCCCAGGACAAAACAGAAGCTGTGTGCAGGTAACTCTGCCATGGACACCATCAGCTGCCAACCAGGCTAGAACAGGGCTGGTGCAAGCAAGGCAAAAATGAGAGGTTAATTCCTGCTCTACTCTTCCCCTTTTTTAGAGCTGAACTCTACAGCAGTAGCCCTTAGGACAAAAAAATGAGTGTTGTTTTGTTTGGTGAGTGGGTTGCTTGGGGTTTTATTATGGAGGAGGATTGTGGTTAACGTTTTTTTACTAAAAGGATTTCTCTTGTCAGCCCAGGTAAGGGCAGACAAAGATAAATGAGATTTTGGAAGTTTCCCACTACAGTTCAGAGCTTGATGCTCTTACACTCAAGGCAGGGACCTTTTTGCTGCTTTGAAAGCAAAGCCCAGCACAATGCACAAAACCACCAGGGAAATGTGAATTAAGGCCTAGCTTGAAAACCTTGGCCAAACTGAGAAATGCTGTGACCTGTTATAAAAAGGTATTCAGAGCAGGAGAAACACCCCAGAGTACCTAAAGCCCATCTCCCACATGAGTGGCACTTGCAGTCAGCCTACCTCACTCTATCCAGGGAATCCAGAGGCCAAACCCAGCAACAAACAATTGCAAATTGCAGGGAGATCAGTGGAAACTGCATCTGCTGGCTCGGAGCTGCACAGGGGCTCTTGTTCCCTGAATTAAAAGGGAGTGCAAGGTGCTTGATTGCATCTTGGCTCTTGATTACAAATGCACCAGCAGCCAGAATTAAACAGTTGGCTTCCTGGCCTATTTAGCATCCTTTAGTGCTGGGTTAGAGGGTGGGCAAGGCTTAGGAGGTGTTTTTATACACCAGCAACTGATTTTTTAAATTTTTTTTTTCTCAGGACACTCACAGCGAATGACAACGTTTCCCAAAGATCTGGCCAAGCTCCAGAGGGAAAAACAAGCAGTGGAAGTGTCTGTAGGAGCAGCTCTGCACTAGGCTATAAGGCACTGCCTGAATCAGCTGCCATAGCAACTGCTATTAAAGAAAGAATTAGAGCATTCTTCACGGAAGTAGGAAAACTCCCAGTCAATAAGTGTAAGGATGAGATGCAAAGCAAAACAAAAAAAAAATGCACAACTGAATGAGAAGCAGGGCTACTTGCCCAGGTAGATGTGCTCTGGTGTTGTGGAGATGCCTATAAATACACTAAGATACCTAACTCCACCCTCATTAGCAAGCATTTTAGATACAGTTGATCCTGCCTTGGGGCAGGAGGTGGATTACATGACCTCCTGAGGGCCTCTCAACCTCTATTTTCCATGATTCTAGGAGGGAGAAATCTACACCAGCTGAGCTGAGCTGGCCTCACTCCAGAAAGGCAGGAATTTAAATCTGGGGAAAAAAAATAGATTTAATCCACTTTTCAAGTTCTCCTTGACCAGGAGAAAGAGGCAGAAAGCAGAGCCTGCAACCACAGGTTAGAGGCAAGGAAATGCATTTTCAGCTCTACCAGGGCTAAAGCAGCAACATCAGGTTTCACCCTGCAAGAAGGATTCACCCCCAGAAGTATTCATTTCCCCTCCAACATTCATTTGCAAAGAACAATCAGGCACGTGGCCTGTGGTTTTGGTTGTGGGCTGTTGTACAAAATACACTTGAAAACAGAATGATGCTGCAAAAGGCCAGTGAGCCCCCAGGAGCAATCAGGCTCATGGCCCACAGCCCTTGGTGGAACTGGATCAGACCCCACAGCAGGGCAGAGCCTTGGCTCTCAGAGCCCACAGCCAAGGACAGAAAGCAGACAAAATTCTCCTCTGGGTTGTGCTGCTCATTGCACAGAAGACACCAGAGTCCCTGATGGAGCTGCTGTTTATGCTCTCTGATTCCTCACTACTGGAGTGGGACAAAATATCAGAATAAGTCATGTGAGACTCCATTTTCTTCATGTGGAAAAGCCTATTTTTTATTCACACAACTCATTTTATGTTCTTTTTACAGAACTTCTGTGCAACTGTAATTGGTTAATCATTTTCTTGCCAGTTACTCTGTTGGTTAGTGAAAGGTATTGTTCTTGTCCATCAAATCTCTCCAGTCTTAAATTGTTTACATATTTTCTTCACTGATTTTTGCAGGATGAATTTAATGTTTATGTAGGTGCTAGCTGTTTTTCACCTAGGAATAAATTGTTATGTTAATGAACTGTTCACACCAAGATGGTTTTCACATGGGAACTTGCAAAGTTCTGGCTGCAGTTAGAACAAATGACAGGCCAGCCATCAATCTAACCGAGCAGGCCTGATTTTATGAAGCCTTTCTTTGATAATTTTTTACCTGACTGCAACAACAAAACACACCATGAATCAGAGCACAGGAAACAACACTCACCTGGAAGGCAGCCAGGCAGGCAAGAAACACTCTGCCTGCAAGAAAAACCCCCATGTCCCATCTCCTGGGGCAAGGACCTGGCTGGGCTGTAGTGCCAGCCCTTGCAGCTGTCATCCCATGAGCAGGAGCCAGGTGTGCTGCTCCCAGTGCTCCATCCCAGAGTCCATCCATCCCAGTGTCCATCCATCCCCAGTGCTCCATCCCACTCCATCCATCCATCCCAGTGCTCCATCCATCCATCCCAGTGCTCCATCCATCCATCCATCCCAGTGCTCCATCCATCCCAGTACTCTGTCCGTCCATCCATCCATCCCAGTGCTCCATCCATCCATCCCAGTGCTCATCCTAGTCCATCCATCCATCCCAGTGCTCCATCCCACTCCATCCATCCATCCATCCCAGTGCTCCATCCCACTCCATCCATCCATCCCAGTGCTCCATCCATCCATCCCAGTGCTCCATCCATCCATCCATCCCAGTGCTCCATCCATCCCAGTACTCTGTCCGTCCATCCATCCATCCCAGTGCTCCATCCATCCATCCATCCATCCATCCATCCATCCATCCATCCACCCAGCCGTCAGTGTCCATCCATCCCAGTGCTCCATCCATCCATCCCAGTGCTCATCCTACTCCATCCATCCATCCCAGTGCTCCATCCCACTCCATCCATCCATCCCAGTGCTCATCTCACTCCATCCCATCCATCCCAGTGCTCCATCCCACTCCATCCATCCATCCCAGTGCTCCATCCATCCCAGTACTCTGTCCGTCCATCCATCCATCCCAGTGCTCCATCCATCCATCCCAGTGCTCCATCCCACTCCATCCATCCGTCCATCCATCCATCCATCCATCCCAGTGCTCATCCCACTCCATCCATCCCAGTGCTCCATCCCACTCCATCCATCCATCCATCCCAGTGCTCCATCCCACTCCATCCATCCATCCAGCCATCCATCCCAGTGCTCCATCCCACTCCATCCATCCATCCCAGTGCTCCATCCCACTCCATCCATCCATCCATCCATCCATCCATCCCAGTGCTCCATCCCGGTGCTCCATCCATCCATCCATCCCAAGCCATGCCTTGGCCCCCCTCATGCACATGGCAGGCAGGAAGGAAACACAAGGACAGCCAAGCTGGGAAGTTACAGGCTAGAAAGAGCCACTGACATATCAGCAAGAGTGGCAGATTTGGAAGTCCTGGCTTTGACATTTGGCAGCCCTGCAGACAGCAGGGAAGAAGCAGGCATGCCAGGCTGCCTCCACGTCACAGGAAGCAGAGCAGCCAGGACAGGGAAGGGAAAGGTTAAATGGCACTGAGCACCTGTAGGCAGGGACATCTCCAGGCACCTGGCTGAATTAAGGTGCCATTGATAATCTGCCCTGGGCTCACCAAAGCCTGACGTTCCTGTTCTGAGCCCTCCCTGCTGTGATTTGGCTGGGCAGGGTTCAGAGCAGATGGTGACCTGACATATCCTACCTGCTGCACCTTGCAGCACCACCTGAGCAGGGCCAGCCTCTCCTCACTACTGCCCAGATCTCCTTGGGAGGCAGAACACTCCTCACACACATCAACACCACCGATAAACCAAGGACACCAAGGACATGTCCAGTTTGTGTTTAGGTGCACATGCAACCAAGGAGACATAGAGTTTCTCCTCCAAAACACACTGCAGCCAAATGTTGGAAGATGATTAAGTGGTTTATGCTACCTCTTGTAAGAAACAAAATCTTGACAACAGCGATTGGCCAATTCCTGTTTGATTAAAAACACCTTAAACCCAAACAGAATTCTTACTGCAGTTTGAATCCAATGTTTATTCATTACTCTGTAATCCTATTACAAAAATACACTAGAAATATTTTCAGTGGGATCAGAAATGGTGGGAGGCAGCACACACCTTTTAAAAGCCAGAAAATGAAATTATGTGGAAATGACCAACTTTTGGGAAATAAAATAAGTATTTCTGATCAAACTTTTTTATTTAAAGAAAAACTGTCAAATGATTTGGCGAAGTTGACTGCAGATTTGGGGAAGGAGAGGGCCAGATTCCAGGAAAACGTTAGGTGGACTTTCAGTGTTCATTTCAAGACAGGAAAATTGGCATTTGAAGCTCTTACAGACATAATTTCCCCACTTGACTGAATTTCAGAGAGTAGGGGGAAAATTTTTTAAAATATTTACTTGTTATGACAACAGAGAAAGTTGCCGATTCAATATTGCTCATGCTCCCAGATGCCTCTAGTTATCTGCCATATGCAAATCACCCCATGTTGGCATCACATCCAAATTGCATGAAAAAGCCAAGTTAAAATGTGGCCAAATTCGTGAATCTGCTTTTGGAAGACATACCAACCCCCATTAACAAAATTAACAAAATTCATCATTGCCAAGGGCTCCCACACTCAGCTTCCTAAAGAGGACAGCTCTCATTTCCACACCCAGTGAGTTTAAAACTCAAGAAATGCCTTTGTTATTAAAAAGAAACTTTTCATTTCTGATTGAAACCATTCCCAAATACCCAGATAGACACTCAGACTGATGGTGATAAGAGATCTTTTCTTTTCAGAGCCCTTCAAAGGACACAAAACCCAGAGGAAAAACCTTCTCAGACAGATAAATGCACTTACTCACAGACCTGGACACAGGAACCCCACGAAAAAAAGCTTCAGGAGATTAATAATGTGGGTGGAAAATTAAGGCACCTCATAAAGGGTTTGAAGTAACAAGGGAACAGATCACATCAGATTGGAAAGGTTAAAGAAAGCAATTTATAGACACTAATTAGGGCCTCTTTTAAAAGTGCCTTTGCAAATGACAAGGTTGGGTTTATTCCAGAGGTGCAAAGGGAGCGCGGTGGGAGCTGCTCAGGGATGCTCCCTGAAGGTGCATGAACCATGCTGGGCACACAGGAACAGGAGATTTGGGATGGCACAGAGGGAAGCAGGGGGATGTGTTGATGGGAGAAGTTGCTTTCTCCTCATGGAAATCTTCCCCACACAGTGAGCTCCAGGCTTATGCCCTCTGCCCTGTCACTGTTTCACCAAATGCCAAGTCCAAGGTCACCAAAACTGAGTTTTTCTTCACTTTCAGGCCGACCAGCCATGAGGATCTGCACAGTGAAACTCCTGCAGAAGTGCTGCTTTGTGCAAAACTCGAGCTCTGATAAGGTTTTGCTTGCAGCATGAAGTGCCAGGAGGTGGGAGCTGAAGACTCTGCAGCGATGCCGGGGGCAGTGGGTCCCTGTGGGAGGCAGCTCTCACCCAAGAGCAGGAGAAACCAGGGCACCTCTGGCACTGCTGGAAGGTGAATCAATCCTTGGAGTCTCTACTTCTCTGCTGGCTCCTTGAAGGAGCCCAGCCCACCCTGAAGCCAGTGCCAGCACCTGCAGTTTGAGTCATTCAAGCAGGAGCTCCCACCACGAACAGCCCAGGTGTGCAAAGGGAGCTCCAGACAGCAAATGCCACATGTTTGTACAAGCAGACACTTCACCCACCTCTGGGATCTGGGTTTTTTTTCAGTTTACAGAACATCAGCTTGTCTCCCATGCTCTGGGGCTACTTTTAGAAAAGCTCAGTGAAGTAGAAAGAGCTGGACATGACAGCCCCGGCTGCTTTTGGGGCCAAGGTGCTGCCCTGGGAATGGCAGGACCAGCCTCCTCTCCATGGTTTCAGTCCATCACCTCACAGAACAGCCTCAAAGGGCCACAGCCCTCAGCAATTTCTTATCTTCTCAAATCCTTTGCCATCACTAGAGTAGCTCATAAAGCATTCCTTCATTGCATTGTAAAACAACTCTGCAGCCATTGGAACAGCCCAGAGGCTGCATCCAGCACCACACCCCTGTAAGCTCTGTGTGGGCTGGGGGTCCTCCCTTTGCACCATCCCTTTTTGTAACCAGCTGGGACTGAGCCCAGAGCTGGGTGAGACTGGAGCACATTTCCAAGTGAAATGGAGATGGTGTGGGATGCCCCTCCCCAGCATTCCCACAGAGGGGCACGGACCAGCTCCACTCTGGCAGCTGGGAGTGCTCTGGGCTCCCACCTCAGACTCACCCATGAGCTGCCTGGAGCTACCCCAGCTTCCCAAAGTGAAGGTCCAGGCAGCACCCTGCAGCCCAGGGGCCCTGCTGCCCTCAGCCTGGGGTCACTGCTGTCACCTCGCTGTCCCCAGCGTGGCTGCCCACTCACATCTGCCACCAGCGTGTTTGCAGTGTGCTCCCTGCTCCTCTTCTGTCAGCAGACATCCAAGGGAGCTTTTAATAGCAGCTTGTTTGTAAACCTGGGATGTTTTGACAGATCTGTTGCAGAAGATGAGAGGAACAAGCAGACAGGAGCCATCACCCCTTTGCAGCTCCTGCCCGCGCTGATGGTCTCCAGGGGCCCCTGCCTTCAGTCCTGCTTGGCCACCACACTGAGACCATGGAGCCACAGAACAGCTGAGGCTGGAGAAGCCCTCCAGGATCATTGAGTCCAGCCATTCTCCCAGCACTGCCAAGGCCACCAGTAAGCCATGGCCCCAGGTGCCACATGGATGCATCTTTGAAATCCCTCCAGGGATGGTTACTCAACCACTGCACTGGGCAGCCTGTGCCAGGGCTGGACAACCCTTTGGGTGAAGAAATCTTTCCTAATCACCAATCTAAACCTACCCTGGGGTGCAACTTGAGGCCATTTCATCTTGCCTTTCACATGTCACCTGGCACACAGTAGCTCTCTCAATTACACCTGGGCAAGAGGCAGGCAAAGGACAGTGAAAGCAGCAGGTCCATGAGCTCAGGACCCCTGAAGAGCAGGGCTGGGTTCTGCACCCACCAGCTCCATCCTACAGCACTCAACAATCACCTCAGGAGGTGGTCAAACACACCACAGCCTCAGAAATCATCTGGACAAAGAGCCAACTCAGCACCTAACTCCACTTTCTCCTCCCTGATTCCATTGCACAGCACCTACCACCATCCCCTCTCCCACCTTGGGGGTGAGAATGATAAAAATAAACAGAGAAGTCACAAGGAATGGAAATGGCACAGCCACCCAGAGGCAGCTCAGAGGTGACACGTGCCAGCTGCGCCCCCAGCTCCAACCTTCCCCACACTGACTTATCAACTTCTTAATCATTTATACTTCACCTCCCCCTCCACAGCCCACATGGAAACAAAAGATGATTCATATATCAAAATAATCACCTGGGACCTCCAAAAGCCCACGAGTTTCCACACTTTCTTGATAAAGAATTTTGCACCTGGGTTTGACTCTGTCCCCTCCTCCCTTTATACTGGTCCCACACCACAGAGGGGGCAGAGCTGGCACAGAACCTGCCCACACACTACTTGTAGGACTTAAATTAATTGAGAACAAAACAAATTCACTGTAAAAACTTGAGGCATCTGAAAAATCCAGCTACTTGGGAAGAACCTGGGTCCTGGGAGTACTGTCCCTTGTCCTCTCCAGAGGGTGGGGACATTCATTTTCTGTCAGCAGGGAAGTGGCTTTGCAATATTTGGGTTTTATCACCAGCATCACATTGGAGGGAGCAGCTGCTGGTTCAAGCCCACAACCTGGGCTTGCCCACAGGAAGAGTGGAACAGGATTATGGTGCCAAAAGAGACCTGCAGTGATGGATTTTCCCTCACAGGAGGAAAACAGTGAAGCTGGGAGCTGGAAGATCAACTCTGCAGCTTCAGCAGTGAAGTATCCACGTCCACACGTGGTGCAAGAGCACTGTCCACAGGAGCCTGCCTCCAGAACACTGGTGTCCCAGGGTGAGCACAGGCCAGCACTGCCTGCTGGCTGCCCTCAGGGAGCACAGCCACCCTAAACCAGGGCCCCAACCTCAAACACCTCCACCATTCCTGCCTCCCTCACAAAACAAGAGTGCATCTGTAGGACAGACAGTGAGGAGCTTTCCTCCTTCCAAACAGCCCAGATCCCAAACCAGAGAGAGGTGAAAGCAAAACTACAATGCTGGCCTCTTGCAGAGCCATCACACCGCCAGCCACAGCGCTGAGCAGAGGCACCACTCCACACTAAAGGAAGATGATGAAACTCTCATCACCTGTCCCAACGCTGTGAGCTGCCACTGGCAGCTGAACAGGGGGGTAAAAAACCCAAACCAGAACCTGCCAGCAGAGGCAGAGGTGATACAAGTCCCAGAGCCTTCCCTCAGGCACAGCCAGCAGTCACAGCTGGCTTCACTGTTGGAGCCCTCCTAGAAGACCACAGCAGCTCAGAGTGAGAGACACGGGGCCACTGAGGCAGAGAGCTGGAGAGAGCTATGAAACCTCTGAAGCAAGGAAGGAACAAATAAAAGCCTGCATTTCCAGGGTATTATCACAGGTCTGCTGTCCCAGGGAGGTCACAAATGCTCAAAGAACCAGAGCCACGGCAGGGCTTGGCAAATGCAGTGACAGTGCCCAGGCAGGGTCACCACTGTCCATGCTCTGTTTCCAAACAGGAGCAAAACACACACAAGGACAGGTTACAGTGCAGAAGAGGCTTGCTCAGAAACAGGGACATGACTTTGGGGAGATTCTTCACCAGACAAGACGAGGTCCTTGCCTTCCACCCACGTACCAGGCAAGGACACACTGCCTCACCACCTTCCAGGGTGCTGGAAACTAGAGCAGCATTCTCCAGCAGAGATGCTCAACTGGCCAGGTTTCCCAAGCACCCTCCTCTGCCATGCCAAGGGATCAGGAAGATCACACCAATTTTGCTATGCAGAGCACCAACCCCAAAGGCTGCTCCAGCTCTCCTGCAAGAGATATTTTCACTTCTCTGCAGAGAAGCACTCTCTGGCTCCCCAGAGCTCACAGGTTTTCCCCTGTGCTGTGCTGAGGCTAATGGTTATTGACTTTTAGACACATTTTTTCCTCCTCCCTTCAGATTTTGTAGCAGAAGCAAAGCACTTTCATCCACTTTGAAATTGCACAATTAAACCAATTTGGAAACGATTTGCAGGTCTGTTCTTCAGGAAGCACTAAGCAAAGCTGTGCTTCCCAGCATTTTGGGAAAAAATTCATACATTCACCTAGCTCTGAATCCATGCCCTCAAGCAGGGAAAGTGAAGAGATTCACACTGACATGTAAATCCCTGCGACAGACTCCTCCAAAACCACAGAGAGGCACGCCCAGAAGGCAAGGAAGTGTTTCACACCTCCTGTAAGTAGGAAGTGTGAGAAGGAAAGAGATGAAAACTGCCTTCCTTCACCCCAACCTCAGTCACAATTCCTGCCCTATCCTGGCACTCATGCACCCACTCCCGATGCCAGCCAAGGTAACGCTGGTGTCACACGGGGCTTTGGGGACCTCAGAGCTGTGTCAGAGATGGCAACGCTGCAGAGCCCAACACCACACCAAGGGCAGTCCGTGGGTGGCAGCACAGATGCCTCTGCACACCACAGAGGGCTCCACACCACCTGGAGCTCCCAGGCAGCCAGACAAAACCTGCCAGGCACCAGCGCCATACCTTCCTCCACGTCATTCCTCAGAGAAGCCTCCAGCAGAGCCACGCTGGCTTCGAAAGACACCTTCTTTCTGTTCACGGCATTTCTCTTCTTTTCATGCTTCCTCTTCTTGTGCTGCATCTCCTTCTCATACTGGGCCCACTTCTTCAGCTGCTGAGCCCTCCGTTTCTGGGCTGCCCGCAGCCTCTCCAGCGTGGGCACCTTGTCCAGCAGCTGCAGCTCGGTCAGGAGGTCCACGTGGGCATCCATGGCTTCTGCCCAGAGAGCGGAGGGGGAGGATGTCCCAGGGGGAAGGGATGTCCCACCACAGCTCCTCTGATGGCAGCCTCCTGCTGCTATACCAGCATCCTGAGGCCGAGCTGGGGAGGGCCCATGGCAGAGTCGGGGGAGAAGGTGGTGGGAACCTGAAATGAGGAGAAAAGCAGGAGAGATCAGGTGTCGTCAAGCACATGAGTTCAGCCTGCTGGAAAACACCACAGGCAACATCTACCACCTCAAAAGGCAGCTGAGTTAACTGTGCTTTAATTGCTTTGATTGCTTTAATTGTTCTTACCAGCCTTGGTGATTTCCCCCTTCCCTCACTCCAAACATCCCAGCAAAACCCTCTTGATTAAGCAGAAGTTCCACTGTGCAGCTCGTTCATGTCTACTGCTCACATTTACCCTCTCCTACAATCAGAATAAAGTCTTAATGAGCAAAGATCTCCACATGTTGGATACCATTTGTCAGACAACTTGGGAGCAGTTTGAGTACTGAGATTCCCATCCTTCCCTGGGCTGGTCCTTCCCACCACCTCTGTTCCAGGTGTCCCGACCCCACAGTCCTGCTCCAATGCACACCAGCAGCCACCTCCCTGAGGCATTCCAGTCTGAGCAGCCAGGCACAGCTCAGAGGGCACCAAGCTGCAGTGCCCAGGGCAGTCACAGACACCAGACAGGGCCATTCCAGCACAAATAACCCAGAGGCTGGACTGGACGTATCTGGGGCTATCTGTCTGGTGGCCCAAGGCCAGGCAGGTTTGCCCAGAGGAACTCTACCCACCAGGAGCATCATCTGTGCTGCTCTGCCTCATCCATCCAGCCCAGCTGAGGACAGATGGACAGAGCTGGCTCTGAGGTATTAACAACACTTGAACCACCTCAGCTCTTAAAAACATGGGGGTTGTGTTCATTTCCCTCTTCCTTCAGGTTTTCTCCTCACCACACACTGAATCACTTTGGTTTTGCTGTTCAGGGTCCACAAGCAATGAGAGCAGTCAGTTCACAGCTCCTGACCCTTGGTGTGACCACAACAGAAACCTCTGAGCAGGGCTACCCTGCACAGGAGGAGGAGACAGCCCAGATTTCAAGAGATGTCCAACAGGTGCATTTGAAATAAAGCCAAAATCACAAGCAAACTGAATTTATCCTTTCCAATCAGACCTGTGCAAAAGCACATTGAATGCAAAACCCAGGTAAGCAGCAAATAACCAGGTATGAGATGAGAGCTCGTGTGGTTCAGCCAGCTCGGAGGGGACAAAAAAAAAAGAAAGTGTTGATGGGAAAGGGTGACTGAGGAACTGAAGCATTCACAAGCATCTGAGAAAGCCTCAATAAGACAGATGAAGTTCAATTCTGCTGCTGCAAAAGAGAGGAATCAACAGCCTTGTCAGCACTGGATGCAGAGAATCTATGGGGAACATAGCAGAAGAGAGGCAGCTGGACCCAGCTGAGAGCTGTGGTGAGGATACCAAACCTTACCCAGCCAGGTGGGGCAGGAAAAGCCACAGCTCATCCCTGCCAGAGGGTGAAGCAGCCCATGGAGGAGACTCTGAGGGGCTGCAGCACATCCATCACATCCCAAGGAATCCTGGCTGAGGCATCCACACCTACTAAACACTGCTCCAGACCTTCCACAGGGCTTTGACCTTACCTATAAATATCTGGGCAGACAGAGCAAGACACGCCATTTCCTCCAAGAGATAATTAGTTTGGGAACTGAAAACAAACAAACTCAGCCAGAGCACACAGGCAGGGCCAGGCAGCTGCTTTATCCAGCAAATGGCCAAGGACAGCTTCAGCTGCACCTGCAAACCTTATTTTGAAGGCTTCAGAATAGACCTCAACAGAAAAAAAAAAAAAACAAAAAACCAACCCTTCTTAATCCCACAAGAATTTAAGAATGCAAAAAATTGCTGTAGTTCCACGCAGGAACAAACCCAAATCCTTGCAAAGTTTTTCATAAGGGAGCTACTGACTCAAAATCCAAACTCAATTCACTTGCTTGAGATGGAAAATACCAACTTGTGGCTTTAGCACGGCACTGGAAAGCAAGAAAAGGGTGTCACAGCTCCTCCACAGCACTCACAACTCTCCCTGACCCCTGCCCACAGCCCCCACGGGCTGGAATTCACCACAATCCCCAGAAACCCCATGGAAAATGCATGAATGCACTTCCCAAGAAGCTTTTCTTTTGGGACAGACGCATTTCCCCACGCAGGCGCTGGGCTGGAAAGCTCTTCAGCACCTCTGGTGAACTCAGCTCCTGCCCCTGGCAAGCATTCCTGGGAAGTATCTTTGTTGGCAATCTCAGCCTCTGCTGCAGCAGCACAGCCTGCAGATCTGAAGCCCCAGTTACAATACCTCGAAGGAGGGGAGATAAGGGCAGGAAATGCCTCTCAGAATACAGCACAGGCACTCCCACCTCGCTCCTTTTCCAGGCCACTTCTGCCATTGTTTGCTTAGAGATGAACAAATATTTTCCAAAACATACCTGGAGTAGATATGAGGACCTAATTCTGCAGGATTATTAAAGCAGGAAACTTTATTTAAGCATTTCACAAGACAGGCTGGAAGTTTTCGTGTGGGTTTAGGACTGCACCTTGGAAAGTGCAATTTATAAATAAGTAAAGGACAAGTGTGGCTGGGCTTGCCCATGTTTCAGCTTTCCTGCATGCACCTTGTCCTCCAGCAGCTCCTCTGCTCTCACAGCAGAAGAAGTGGGGGATTCAGGTGGTCTGCAAAGGGGAGTGGAATGGAGAGGGGAGATCCACGGACATCAAGACATGTCTGGAAGTACCAAAGGCCAGCATGTCTTCAATCCAACCAGAAAACAAACCTCTAAAGGAGCTAAAAAGGTCACCCTGAGAGCTCTTCCTGAAGACCTCAGCTTCTCCCAGACATAATTCCCTCACTCTCACAGACCCCAGAGCACCAGAAAAGACTCTGGCCCCACAGCTCTGGCTGCCTGTTTTCCAGTGACCTGGTTCCTTCCCTGTACCTAAAGAATTGGCACACGGACCTGTGGCACAAACAGGTCAGGCTAACTATAGCACAGGTTCAGGCCTCAGCACTTGTTTACCTGCAAAGTGACACAGAAGTGCCTGTGTGGGTGTCTGTGGCTTGCAAGGCATCACACTTTGGTTTCTGTTTTATTTAAAGAAGCAGAGGGGGCAGGAAGAAAGCACCATTCCTCGTGTGGGACCGAGCTGAGCAGTTTCCATGAGCTCAGCAGAACTGGTGCCACCACGCTGAGCACATCCTGCCTCTCACACACAGCCCCTGGCCCTGCAGGGACAATGGGGACTATTTGGGGGGCCAAAAGGAAGGCAAGGCACTGGTGCCATCCCCCTCCTCCTGGAACTGCAGCAGGGAAAGGCTCACTCTGATCAGAGATTGGCTCCTGAGAAAGGCAGACAAGTGTTGGCCAACACCATCCTGGGGTTTAGGTAAATTTGCATTTCCTGTGTGTTTTGTATCACCTGACTCAGCCCAAAAGGACTCTCAAGGCAAGGTTACTCACTGTTCATACAAGAAGAGACAGCAGTTCCCTGAAGTGGGAGTTGACTGAGTCAGGGGTTGCAGCTTGTGCCACCAAACCTCTCTGAAGGCGTTTCACAAACACACACACACTCCTTCCCATTTCACACCTTGAGGTTGGCACCTGCATCCCTCAAAGGCCAAAACCAAAGGTACTCATTTCCTCCACCAGCACACACTCAGAGCTGCCCCCCTGACCTTCCTACTCAGCATTCAACCACAGACAGCTTTCCCTAACACTGCTGAGGCTGGAGCCGGGTCTGTTAAAGCAGCCATGCTGCTGAGTGAGGCTGGAGAGGCTCCTCATCTCCCCTCCTGATGATGAAGCTGGAGCTGAGACCTGCAAATCCTCTGTCACATCTTCCCAAGGCAGCAGTTAGAGCACAGCATGACACTGATGCAGAACACAAACACTCACAGAAGTCCTTCACTTAAGTGTCATCAACTGATTTCAGTTTTATTGCACTTTTAAAAAACCAAAAAAAAAACCACCCACAAACCATGGAAGAGCAACCCTTGAATGGTACACTTTGAAGTGAAAGACTGGGGATTTTTTAAAGCTTTCAAGCAAAGGGAAAGCAGAAAGACCCAGAGCAGCCATCTCTGAAGCTAAGGAGATTGTTTCCAGCCACGGGATTGCTCGTGGTGAGACACCCACAGGACTGGGCCGGATGGTCAGGTGAGGTGTCTGCAGCACAAAGTCAAGTCAGTGGCATGAGCAGACAGAAATAGCCCTGTCCTCCCCACACCAAGCTAATCTCTCCACTGGAATTGGAAACCAAGCACCAAAGCCTACAGCAGGGATCTGAGTGCATAAGCAGCCAGCAGAAGAGGTGGTGCCTGATTTATTTATTTCATTAACATCAAAACCTGCACCATGGCAAGGTGAGCAGTTGCCAAATTCACCTTTTCTGCCCATTGCAAGGCCAAGGCCAACCTGTGTGCTCCTGTCCCTTGAAATGCAAGGTGACCAGCCCACTGCAGCCCTGCTGCTGAACCCCTCCTCTGGCACCAAGGAGAACTCACAGCCTTTTCCTTTGGGCATCACCTTCAGCACATCAGTGTCCCTGCTCAGGGACACAGGCCAGCCAAAGATGTGTGTCCTGCATGGCTGCTCCTGCTGCTGGCCAGGATCTTCCCAGGGTCTGGAGGAAGCAGCAGAGCAGCTCTTCACTCCTTGGTCCCCAGTGAGGCAGGAGAGCCCAAAAGCCAAACACAGCCAGAAAGCCACTGAGAGGAGGAGGAGACAGCCCAAGGGTCAGGCAGGAACAGCAGCAAAAGGCAGGCACAGGAGCTCAGCCACCCCCAGGGAGGACAAGAGGGCTCAGGGATGTGTCCTGTCCCTCCTTCCCACAGCCCAGCCTGGCTGGGAAGGGCAGCAGTGTCCCCCCCGACCCTTCCCAGGGGAACATTCTCCAGGACATTTCCTGAGCCATGTCCCACAGAGCACAGACCCACAGCAGCTCTGTCCAGGCACTCCCCACCCCACCCCACACACGTGCCCTCATCTGCTGCACCTCCAGAAGATGGGAAACAAACCCCTCTCCTGCCCTGCTGATGGGAACAGGAGCTCTGTGCTGGACAGGAGCTCCTGAGGTTTGTGTGGTTTATTTGTTTAATTCATAGAGATCAAGAGGGTCTTTCATGCTTAGACCACCACAGCCTAAAACTGTTTTTTATGAAACTGCCTCTGTCACTTCCTGCCTTTTGGGAAAGCATTTCATTGGAGCACCATCAGTAAGGACACTGCACTGAGCCCCACTGTCACAGCCTCACACACCTACAGCTGGGACCTGGCCAGAGGTGGGAACACCAACAGCGACCACAGGGCAAAGGGGAAGGGGACTTCAAATCACAAGATCTATTTCTCCACTGAATCACAGCTCCAAAACACTCATTTTCACCTGCAAGGCCGCAGGACACTGTCCCATTTCCTACAGAGCCATATTTCCAGCCTCCTGAAGGCTTTCCTTTTTTCCTGAAGCCTAAATGTTTATTTCTCCATATCACCCTGCCAGGCAGGTTGTACCATGTCCCTTGTCTGGGTCCCTGTGCATGGTGTGACACTGACACTGCCTCCTCTGGCCATCAGGGCTGGTGGCAAGGCTGAAACCTGCCCACAGCCCAAGGCAGCACAGCAAACAGCAGCTGGACACACACCTCAGCCAGCACCCTCACAGTAATCTGCACCAAACCCTTCTGCAGAGCTCAAGAGCATCCACAGGTGAGCAGATGAACACAGATCAAAGTCACTGCAAGAGCCACATCAGCACCTCAGGATTGTTATTTCTAGCCCTGTTCTCCTGCCATAAGGTGTTGGTGGAACCCACAAGCCCCTCAGTGCTACTGTGAGAGCTCTGGCTGTTGCTTCTGATGGCAAATTCATCTGATTCTCTCTGTGTTGTGCTGTGAGCCCCACAGCACCCACAGGTTAACCACACGGAGGAGTGAAAATTATGAAAACTGTTGCTGCCTGATTTAATTTCACTGGTATCTTAGAAGTAAACAGCTCCTTTCCTCACTCAGGGCTCTAGCCACACTTTAAGCAGCAGATGCTCAGCACTACCAGAAGAATGGTTCCTCCTGAGGGAATCACAGGAAACATCACTTAAAATATATATAAAAATATATATGTATTTCAGCCAGGACCCCTTAAGGAACACAACTCCTACATCTACCCTGGAGTGCTGGAGGGGAAGAGCAGATACAGAAATATTCTGGGTGAGAGATCTCATCAGAAATTAGGAGAGATTCTTGGCTTTCCCACAGGTTTCTTGTATGCAAAGTAAGTAACTTAATCTGTGCCCCAATTACCTCCTTAAAGTGAAGATACTGTTTTACCATCTGCAGCAAAGGAACTTTCATTGCTGCGTGCTGCAAATGTGGTGAAGGTGCATCATTGTAAATATTTTTCTAGCTTGATGGAAAGCTCAAAATTTCAAGCTAAATTCTGCTCCAGAGAATTAAAAAGATTTTGGTTTGGCTGCTTTATCTTTAATTCCAGATAATCTCTCTGTCTTCAATGAGCTCCTTCCCAGCAAAGGTAATAAAATACAAGCAAAAAGGAAAAAAAAGTGAAGCAGAAAGTAAAAAAAAAATCTCTTTGGAATCAACACTGGTAACAGAAAATTTTCAGTGCCTCTTTCTTTTCTCCTCCCAACTGTTCCACTCCTAACAATACTGGCAGTTGTTTGAGGAAAGCCCCTCAGTATTTTCACTATATATTTCCTGTAAACACCCAACACAGCACAATATACATTCTTTTTCCTAGCAATATTTCAGCTTAGGCTTCCTTAAAAAATAAAAAAAAAAATAATAAATTTTAAAACCCCTCCTGTGCCAAGCAGTCCTGCCCCAGACCAGGGCAGTGAGGAGCAGCCCAGACCTGGGGCTGGTGCCCAGACACAGAGGGCTGAGAGCTCTGTCTGGGGGCTCAGCAGGGCAGGGCTTTGAGCACAGCTCACCCACAGGATTTAGGAGCAAGCCAGAGCATTAAAGCTAAACCAGCTCAGATCTCACTTCTCTCCACGTGGCTCCTGAGCAGAGCAGCTCCTGGAGCCCCATTCCAATTAAAGGGCAAATATTATCTATATGTTAGGAGAAGTTGTATAGATTTAAAGGTACGCTTCACCACCTCCCTTGTGTTATCAGGGGGTGGCCTGGGACATTTAGGAGGGTTGGTTTGTTGTTATGGCAACAGCTGACCTCCAATCAAGGTGCAGGAGATGTCCATCTCTGGGCAGTGAAGGAGCTGATGGACAGAAATTTGGGAGGGGATAAAGGGTTAAAGGCAGAACATCCATTTTTTGGATGAGCACATGGTGGGAAAAATCCTTTGCTCCCGGGGGTGTATGATTTTCTCTATTCAGTCTTCTGTTGTATTTTTGACAAGGTTTTAATAAACATTCTAAATTTTTGGAAGTATGTACCATTTCTCACACACCTTTCTGCATTAAGCTGCCCTTGCCTGGGGGTATTTTCAAAACTAGAACTTCCACGTGGATGGTTTTCCCACTCACTAACAGTTGGGGGTTTCTTCTCCCCTCTCTTATTTTTATTCCCCATCATCTTCCTCACCAGCCCAGCTCCACTCTGTGGCTCTTCCTCCACATCCAAGGGCAGAATGGGCTGTTCCAGCCCCAGTTTGAGATGTAGCTCTAGTCCAGGCACTGGGAACAACTTGAAGGATGCATTGGAGATGTAAAAACTGCTCAGCCCCCTTGTACTTCCCAAGGGGAACACCTGGGGTTCCCTCTGCTTTCAGGTTGCTCAGTGAATCAGTAAAAACAGACACCCTGGGCTCTTGGCTATGAAATTCCACAAGGAGAAGGGAAGGGGACATTTCTGCCAGCTTGAAGTTGAAAATCTTAGCATCGATTTCAAGTTGAGTTAAAAATCAGAAAGTTCAGGGCTCAATTTCAACTCCAGCAGAACGAGGCATTTTAACCCAGTGCCACAGAGAAACCCCACTCAACAGCACTCACTAATTGTCCTGATTGCTTTTCTCCCTGCGCTGAGGGCTGGGCACACGGAACCAGGAGCAGAGCTCTCCCCTCTGACCGTGCCCCAGACAGCACAGACGGCTCCAGGGAAGATGATGCTCGAAGACAAGGAAATTTTATTCCTTCAAGAATGCAGCACACACCACTCCCCTCTCCTTTGCTCCCCTTAGCAGAAAAGTGTCTGCTAACAAAATTTATCTGCAGCATCAGAGGAGCAGCAGGATCCCTGCCCTTAGGCAAAGAAAGAAGGATCAGAATGGGATTTCTGTGCAAACATGAAGCCAATCCCAACTTCCCTCGCACGAGAGCAGCCCCATCCTCTGAGCCAGGCAGTTAAATATTGAAGGAAAGGCATGCAGCAGCTCTGATTATGTGGAACAAAAATTAATTGAGGGCATAAGTCTCCGATTGGGCTCTCAATTTCTTTTTTCCACAGCACATTATATGGGAGTGGGGATTGCAATGCAGACACCTGCAGGGAAAGCAGCCCGACCCATCTGTGACAGTGATATTACCTCTTTTTATTTGTTTTTCTGGTTAGAGCTTCCATTTTTTATCAACCCTGCCACAGACAGATGTGTGGAGGCTTCCAAAACTGCATCCCTCTTCCTGACATTTTCAGCTACACATTGAGAGATCTGTAATTTGGAAAACAACAATTTTCCCTCAAAACAGGCTTGAAAATAAGACATGGGGAAAATCTAAAAAACAAAAAAAAAGCAGCAAACCCCAAGCTTATTTCCAACAGAATCTCAAAAACACCACTGGAAAAGCCCACACCCTTCCCTCAAGATATAAATTACAACCCTATTCACACCCGCACCCCACTCTTTTTAACAGAAATCCTTCCATTGTTTAAAGCCATTTACACATATTTTGGCCCACGGAAAAAAAAAATAATCCTAGGAACAGCCCTATTCTGGCACAGTAACAAGGTAGATAAGTGCCTGGATTTTCCATTTGCAGCTCCTGGGCACCTCAGGCCGTGCCAGTGGGATGTGCCAGCAGCAGGGTTCTGGCAGGGTCCCTGTGGACAGGGATGTGCCTTTCCCTGGGAATTCCCACTCCAGGCATCCCACCTGCCCCCATGCAGATGTGCACCCCAGGGCTGTGCCTTCTTACAGGGAGTTACCATCCAGTGGGACTGCATTCCTCAGTTTTTATTGATTTTTCTGGGGTTTTTGCCACCAAAAGAAATTCCTGCCTTGCTGGTCCCTTTCCAAGGCAAAGGTGTGATTCTGTCACCTTTATGGCACCACGGTGACAAAGCCAGTGAGTGGCAGAATCTAAAAGCATTTGCTACACACCTGACAGGAGGAATATTGATTTTGTGGGAGATTTATGAGAGGATTCTCTTCCCAACCCATCTGATCCATCCATTTTAAACAGCGGTTGCATTTAATTACCACTAACAAAATGCTTTCAACTCTAAAGCTTATGGACATTATTGAGCACATCTATAACAATTCCAATAATCCTCAAAAGGTCTTAAAGTAACATACAAAGGCGCCCTCTGACCCATCTGCATCCATCAGGGAGCCCGTACAGCTGCTCAGGGTAGTGTTACCCTCCTGCCTCTGCTGAGCAGGGACCAGCAGGGCGCCCACAGGCTCTGCTGGGAGAGTGAAGGGGTGAGACTTTGGGGAAAATTAATTATCCATGTGACAGTGTGGGATGCTTTGTTCCAGACAGCTCAAACATCTGGATTTGTTGTCTAGGGTTTAGCCCTCATACCTTGGTGAACTCCACGATGACTTCTTGACCTGCTAAACCACACGTGTCACCAAAAAATCCATCCTCCAGTTCCCCCAGACTCTGCAGGTCAAGGTTAGCCCCCAGCATGCAAGAAGGGGGCCCTGAGGCTGCTGATCCAACACTCACAGACCGGTTCAGGCCTCCTGCAGCACCCTATAGCTGCTATAGGGTACCAGGGCCAGCCCCACCATCAGCAGCACGCCTGGACCAGGGCAACCCAAGCTGTTTTCCCTGGAAGCCTGCAGGAATATTACAAGAGCATCTTCTAGAAAGTGGAACCACAACACTTGAAGAGGACAAAGGCTCCTTAAGATGCAGATGAGCAGAAAGCTGCACGGGAAAAGCAGCACTGCCTCTCACTTCCACCTCTGCCCGCCCCGCTCCAGAGGAACTCGCCTTATCTCACATGCAAGCCATGAGACTGAAACGAAACGTTTTGCTAGCAGAATGCTAACAAATGTTAGCACAGCTCTCTGTGGTGCCAACATCGCCAGTTTCAGTCTGAAATCAGACTCTGGGAGCAGCTTGCCATTGCCTTGCTTGCGAGGCAGATTTTCTGTTTCTGAAGAACCTTATTTTTAGGCGCAGCCATCAACCCGCACGTCACCATACGTGCCCTACTTTCTGTGCTTTCTGCATCTCCTCTTGGCCACAGGCAGGGTGGTTGTTGGCTTGACTTGCTGCTCTGACAATACAATTGCTCTGACATCTAGTTTAATCACATATTTACCACTTACCAGTTTGAAAATAGGATTTCTGATACTTTAGATTAACTTGACTTGCGAGCATGGAAGCAGAATTGCTGGTACAGCTCTCCTCCTCACCAGTCCAGTTCTTGCTTTGCTTCTGCCATTTCTGGGATTACCAGCACAAGGGCTCTGCTGCCACATGCCAAGGAAAACCTTGGAAAATCTCAGCCACTGATAAGCCCAATGTTCAGCCACTCTTCTCTGCTGTCCCAATGTGCAAACAGTCAGACCTGTCCAGGAGAGATTCTTCCCAAAGATATCAAGATTTAGGGCCTCAGCTGGGAAGAATGGTTGCTCTTAGGGACTTTCTGGAGGGTTTCCTGGGCAGAGGTGCCAACCCTGCCATTCAGCAGGTACCTCATTTGAACGTTTGTTCTGAGAAGAAATATCCTTTAGATGGCAGAAAAACCAGTGCAGAAGTCAAATTCAGGTAACAGGGGCACCTTAAAGCCTGAAATCTGATCTGATCCAGCAGATGGTGGGGATGACCCTTCTGCATCCCACTGAGAGCCCTGCAGCCCTGCTCCCACCCACTGCTTTGGGGGCTTAAGCAGAGCCCACACAGTACAAAGCCCATTTAACTTCACATAGCAGATGAACTCTTGCTCGAGACCTCACCAGTAAAAAGCCAAGTCCTATACAAATCCCTAAATCTGAGCTGAGCCCCACCAAGGAGAGAAAAGGAAGGTATTACTGGACACCTCACAGCCAGCACAGGGCCCTCCTGCCTTCCTTCATCTTTCTCCTTGGAGGGGTATTTGACCTTTGAGCTGCTGTGCCAGTCATCAAGCAGAATCTGAGCTCATGAAATGCTGCCAAACTCCAAAATCACCACGTGGAGCACTTAGAGCAATGCCTCAGACTTGGGGTTTTCCCATATGGATCATTAAGAATGCCATAACATCATATGGAGCAGCTGGGATAAAATTAAGGCAACTGCTCCTGATGAATGAAGCTGTGCATCTCCATCCCTCCCTCCTAGGCTGTCCTCTCTCCTCTCTTCCAGAAATACCCAACCTGCAACTCCTGCCCCTCCCAGCTCAAGGGCAGAGCAGCAAGACACAGCAGACCCTCACCTGCAAGAGCAAGCTCACAAGGAAGGTCTCCTGGCAACTCAGGGCGAGAGAAAAGCAGGGGGGAGTTGCTGCCAGCTTGTTTGTGTGCACTTAGGGTGGCATTCCCAACCCTGTAATTGTTGCATAATGAATTTAGCAATGGAGTTCAAGAGCTATGAATCACTCAGGCCAAGAAAGCATGAGTCAGCCCCCGAAGAATCAGGAGATGTTAAAATTACATACATGTCTCTTGAGCTTGACAAATCCAGAGGAGCAATGTCCAGCACAACTCAAACCATCATGCCAACATCCTCACTGCTCCTCCTGATGGATACAAGACCAGAGCAGCACCAGAGCAAAGCCTTTGGCCACTGCAAATAATTTACCCCTGGCCAGCCCAGGTTATCAGCCTCAGATCCGAAAAACCACCTGATGCTGCTCTTAGCTGCTGCTCACACTGACTCACTGAGAAAGGTGGCAAGCCTGAGAAAAGCTCTTTGCACAATCCTGACAGGGACTGAGCACTCGGGCTGCTCATTTCACTGAGTGTGACCTGCTCAGGAGCTGGATGGGGACAGGGGAGGACAGCAGAGGTGGCTGTGGGAGCTGGCAGTCAGGGTGTTGGAGCAAAGCACAGAGCTGGGGTGGGAAAGGAGCACAGCTCTCTGTGGGTGATTGAGAGTGAAACAGGGCAGATTAACGACAGAGAAGGATGCCTGAATTTAGGAGTGTGTGTGGATGCAGGGAGACCTCAGCAAAAAGGTGTTTTCCTGACTCTGGTGGGGATCCTGCTAAAGCCATGCCCTGTATTTTGTATTTACAGGGCCTGCATATAGGGAAGGAAAGTTCTCTTGAAGTGAGATAGGGCGCAAATTCAAAGCAGAACAACTATTCTGGGTTAACTCCCCAGGTGGCTTCTTATTCTAGAGTGGCAGTGCCTTTTTCTAGTTTAATTCACTGTAAAAATAGATTAGGCCAATGGTTCTCATCTGCAAGGCCATGGTAGCTGGCCTGTTGCTTTTAGAGCATCCTTAATTGGAGCCTGGCTATGGGGACATGGGGGGCTCTGGGATGCAGATGTGGTACTCTCAATTTGGGAACATCATATTAACTTAAACCAGGAGAAAAACAACCACCTGCAGGAGTGTCTGCACAGCCACAGGGCTGTCCCTTAGCAGGTGCAGGGACACACAAGGCAGGGGACAGAGCCTGCAGTGCTCTCTGCCCACCACAAGCAAACAGCACTAGAGCAGCCCCACAGGCTGCCCTTTACACGCACCCCAAGGCCTCCTTGGGAAGCCATTTTTGTTTGAGTTTCCTTTGAATGTACCATTTATCAAGCTTCCATTTAGCCCCGTTAATCACAGCCTATCAAGCTCTTTCAAATGCAAACACGGAAATGTACCCAGCAACTGCACTTCTCCCGTTTATCCTTCCCCTGCTGGAATTATGGAGGGCTACAAAGCAGGAATGCCAACCCACCTGTCTCATGCTTTTCAACCACTTCCCATGGGATGAAATCAGCTGACTATTCTGGAAAAAAACACACCGATCTCTTTCCCTGCCAGCTAAACATTCAAGGAGAGCAAACAATGTGTTGTGCAGGAGAAAGAGCATCCCTGTGAAAGTCAAGGGGAGAGGCAGATGGGCGGCTCCAGCAGCTCAGCACCTGCATCAGCACATGGATGCTGTCTCTGGAAGCAGGAACAGCCAAGCCAGCTTTGTCAAAGGCTGTGTATTTGTGTATTTCCTAGCTGGGCCTCTAGAGCCAGCGATCTCACAGCTCACTTAATCCCCGTCAAACGATACACCACTTTTTTTGCTTTGTTTGGGTATTAAGGCTTAGCCTTCCTCAAGCTATTCATTCTTGTTCCTCAGTGCCTACGTGGCTGTTAACCCCAGTGCTGACATGCTTCTGAGAGCTGCAAGGAGAAGCTCTGTCAGGAAGAGCCACATCACTCTGCAGGTGTCGTTTGTCCCAGACAGCAGTGCCAGGCCTGACTCAGTCCCGTGCCAGCAGCTCGCTGACAAACCCTTGCCCACTGCCGTGAGACCAGGGCTGTTGCATTCACACCTCTCACCTCCCCAAGTCTGACAGCTTTTCTGCTGCTCTTTGCTCAGGCAAAGTGGGAACTGTGCTTGAGACCAGGGCTGTTGCATTCACACCTCTCACCTCCCCAAGTCTGACAGCTTTTCTGCTCCTTGCTCAGGTCAAACCCAGCACTGCCCAGCAAAGTGGGAACTGTGCCGAATTCAGGGGCGAGGTGCAGGCGATCCCCACCCAGCCATACCTGCCCCTGGTGCTCCATGCTGAGCCTTCAGCTGGGCAGGACCTGACCTAGGCGTGGGCTTTGCCCTAATCAGAGCTGGACTCAGCTTGCTGCTGGTACCACCCTGCACCTCCACCCAGCCAGCAAAGCAGCCGGGCTCCGCTGTCCTTTCAGGAGCATCACCTTCAGAGAAAACCTGTAAAAATATAGTATCTCTCTATAGATAAAGGAAAAAACATGTTTGACAGTAAAAACTGACAGTCCACAACTGTGCATGCCCTAAACAAGGCTCTGGCAAGCAGCAGAGCTGGTGTGGGGCAGCAGCAGAGCAGGGCTGTGGAGGTGAATGTGCAAGGGAGCGCTCGAAAAGGAGACAAGGAGAGACAAGCAGATTAATAGAAGACGACAGATTTCTAGTAAGATTGTGATAAGCCTCTTGAAACTTCCCTAAAGGATGAGCCAGCTGGCAAGACCATCCTAGGAGGTGGTGTAAGTCGACTAACAGCCTTGCAAAAGCCACCAGCTGACCCCTTTCACACATCCCAGCTCACGCCTGCAGCTGCTTAAGCAAGGAAAGCTGAACAGGCCACACCTGGATGCCTCTACCCTGGCAGTCACTCACAATTCCAGCTCTCCTTGCAGAGAAGCCACTGGCCCTGAACAGTTTAGAGCAAGCAGCGAGGTCGGGCTGACCGCGGCACCGGCACAGCTCGCTGCCCTGCTCTCCTCTCCCCAGCTGGCCACCAGCACGTTTCACTGCCCACGAGGGGTTAACCCCCACCCGTGTCCCCAGCACCTGGCCAGGAAGCTGCCAGGCATCTTTGGGAAGTGGCACATGGCTCCTGGAAAGGGCTTTGCCAGAGCAGGGATGGGAATGGCAGGGTGATGAGCATTATGCTTTGCTTTCCTTCCTAAATTCAGCTCTGCTGGGATCCCCCCAGAGCCAAGTCCTCCAAAAACACCACACCCCAGTGAGCAGGCTTACCCTCCGAGGAGGAAGAGGAGAGGGCTATCCACAAGCCTGAAGAGTTAAGATTTTTATCCTTCAAAGGACAATACCCTCAAAATCTGCTGGAGGTGGAGTGGACACCACACCCAGGTATGGCCAAAAGGAGCTCACTGTGTCCCCTTGCCAGTGCCACAACAATACCCTGTCACCATTCAAAACTAGAGCTTTCACCTGGAGCATCTTCCTCAGGATAATGAACAGCAGCAGCCAGTTTATTTGGTATCAGGCAAGTTTTTCTTCTTAGGCCAATTAGCTGCTGATATAATTTGCCCACCGAGGTCACTGAATCATCATTTAGCAGTTTCAAAGGAGATGAGATGAACTGCAGGCCAATTTCCCCCCTCCAGCTCAATGAGTGATTCAAAATGCAGTTAATGATAGTGGCTCATAAGTATCTGGCAGAGGATTTGAGAGAGCAATTTATTGCCCAAGAAGAGGTTGATCTCTTTCAGCCAAAGCAGCTCAGCTGGTGAAGATGAAGGACCTGATTTTGCCACCTTATTTGACAGTTGTTAAATACTCAAGAGCTGCTAAACTCAAGTCAGACACAAGTAAAAGGAAAAGGGAGAAGAACTAAATTTAAGGTAAGGAAGGTCACAGTTAAAACTCACTTTGTCACCAGTGGGCAAGAGACCTTTTAAGGATGGGGAAAGGAACCAAGTGATAACCAACAAGACTTTCAGCACAAATCCTGCATTTTTGTGAGTTTATATAAGATAAAAATGAGACACCCCCTCATCCACAAAAGCTTCATTATTTGTCAACCTCAGGCTCCGTAACCAGTAAACACTGGTTGATGTTTTTCTTCTTGCTGGATGAAATGTGCCTAGAGGCAACAGGCATTTTATAAATTATTAAACCAAGGGAAAATAAGGTTCCAACAAAGTGACTGCAGAAGCAATGCAGAAGCACCGAGGAGCTGGTACAATTGGTACCAGCACATTTACACAGAGTCATTTTTCCTGCAACAACTGACTCAACAACAAGACATTGTTAGAAATGCACATCCTGGACACGTGGTCTTGATGGCAAAAAGAAGATGTGATATCTCAGCATTTCATCACATCCATCACGCATATCTGAAGTTCAACACTTTAAACCTTATTTTTCTTCTGAAATAGTCACTTATGTTTTCCAGTCAGAGGGAAAATTAGCTTTTTTATTTTTTCCAATTCCAACCTCATGAGAGATGTCAGGACATAAAGCAAAAGTCATGAAAATACTGTAATAAGAGTATTTTAATATCATCTGCAGTTTTTTATCCAACCCTTAGCATTGAGAAGGAAAGGAAGAAAAACACATGAATGAAAAAAAGTATTCTTCACTATCAGGGTTTTTAATACATTACATCTTTCACAACAAACACAATCCAGACTAAGTTCTGTTCCAGCCAGAAAAAACCCTTCTGCTTTCTGCCATAACAGCACTTGGCCCTTCCATCTGTGAAAAACCACTTACCAGTAATGGCAGGGCTCAGGACAGCAGGTCAGGGGAGCCTGGGTCAAGGTGACAGCGAGGGCAGCCCCGGCAGCCGCTGCTCCCGAGGTTCCCGGAGGGTTTGTTAGGGAACAGGAGGGCTCACAAGTGGGTTTGGGTTTGGTTTTGGGGTTTTTCCCAGGTTTGTGAACCCTCTCCTTTCTCTGACAATTTGTGAAAAGCCACTTTTCCAGCTACTACTCCACTGCAGCTTAAAGCATCTTCCTCCTCCTCCTCGAGCAGTTTTCACCGTGCAGAACAGATCTTTTCACGATAAGCAAGTAGAGAGATAAACCAGAATTTGGTGGCTTGTCTGTCCACCAAAAGCATCTCTACCACCACTGCCACCTCAGGCCCTGGAGCTGGAGAAGGGGCAGAAGTTCAGACTGAAGTTCCCCGGGTCTGCCAGAGCCTGAAGGAGACTGTCCCCAAAAACGCTTCATCTCACCCAGAAACCGGCACTTGCAACCCCGATGCCAATTTCAGCAATTACTGTTGCTTGTATTTATCCTACCTCGAGTAAATTTCTTCCACACCCCTCTCGTGCCAGAAGGGAGAGGAATTCCACACGCACCGAGCAAAACCCACCCGCGAAGAGCGCGGAACCTCCCCACGCACAGCGCCCGGTGACCGCGGCACAAACAGCGCCTCGACAAAAGCTCCGCGGAGCCAGAGCTGCCCCGGGAGGCGGAACCGCGTCCTCATCCATGTGCCACGGAAGGCGGCCGGGCTGAGCCGTGCCGGGCTGAGCCGTGCCGGGCTGAGCCGTGCCGGGCTGAGCCGTGCCGGGCTGCCCGAGGAAGGCAGAGGCTGCCCAGCCCGCTCCGAGTTGGAGTTACCCAAACTCCGCCGTGACTGCGGCGGGGACCGCACCCGCCCGCGGCACCCCCGCAGCATCCCCCGGGCCGGACCGAGCCGAGCCGAGCCGGGCCGGGCCAGCCCAGCCCCAACCCCGCTGCTCGCCCCCCGCACCGCCCCGGCCCCCGCGCCGAGCCGGGCCGGGCGGGGGGAGCGGGGCCGGGCTGAGGGAGCCGGGGAGAGCTCAGGGATCCGGGCCGGGCTGACCGAGCCGAGCCGAGCCGGGCCGGGCCAGCCCAGCCCCAACCCCGCTGCTCGCCCCCCGCACGGCCCCGGCCCCGCACTCACCGCGGAGCTCCGCGCAGCGGGCCCGGCTCCCGCAGCGCAGCAGGCGCAGGGAAGCGGAGGGAAGCGCAGGGAGGCAGCGGCGCCGCGCAGACCCGCTCCCCGCCCGCCTCCGGCCCCGGTTGCGGCCGCAGCTCCGCCCCGAGGCGGGGCCGGGGCCGGAGGCGGGCGGGGAGCGGCGCCCGCCCCGCAGGTGAAGCGCGGAGCATCCCCGGGGATGCTGCGGGAGCGGCCGCTGCGGGGCCGGGCAGCGAGGGCTCGCCCGCATGGGGCGGTTTCTGTCGCCGGGAGGAGTAATTAGGATAAATAAATAGATTTTTTTTTTAAAATCTCTTTGAATTTCGGTGGAAGGTCGCGCCCCTGCCTGCCTGCCCAGCTGCCTACGGATAAGATTTACCCCGACTTTTGGTTTAGCACAAGGTGAGGGATGCTGCTGTCCCCACTGAGGCTGGAAGGTGGATATGTGGTTTAGAAACTGTTTTGCCAGGGTTTTTGGCATAAGTATCTGAGCCCGGCAGCAGGTTCCTGTTTGCCACAGAGTGATTTGGTGTAAGGGATGGAGTCCCAGAAAATTTCCCCAAATCGCCCCAATGCAGTGTAACATCACTTTAAAAACAGTGACTGATACCAAAACTAAATGCCATTCCTGAAGTGTGCCTTATGCCAATTTTATAGGCAGATAAGGGCCATTGCCAGGAGTCAAACCAGTCACTGGAACTGGGAGAGAAGCCAAGAAGCCTCCTGGGCAAGGGAGTGGCAATGGGGAGCCCACACTCACCCACTGGGAGCAGAGCGGAGCAGATTCCTCATGCTGCTGTCAGATATTGTGTCTGGGATCAGTTGCATTTTCCAGGGTGAAATGGGTTTCAGAAGGTTTGGAGAATTAATCACCAAGGACTCTATTTCTTCTTGGGAAAGAGCCTCCTTCCAGGCTGAACAGATCCACAAGGAGCAGGTCTGACACCGAGCTGTGAGGTTTCATTTAAACCCTTCTAGCCCAAGAGAGGCCTTTAGGTTCAAAATGTGAGTCAGTCCCTGAAATAGGACAAGGTGTAGGTAAGTGTTCACAGGTAATAAACCTGAATCTTTGCAATCGTACAGGAGTGTGAGACACCATCCACAGGGTGAAGGTCTAGCTAAGGTGGGAGCTTTCTCTGACATGTGACTGAGAGCTCTGTCCAGAATCCACTTATTACTACTGCAACGTGGCAGAACCCAGTTTAGGAGTCAGCAAGTGACCCACAGAGCCATGGCTTAACTGTAAAACTTATCTTAGTGCTGCCTCTGTGTGTGCAAAAATCTGAAAACAAAGCTGATGAGAAGAAAGTGCATCTGTGTTCTCCTCCTCGCTGGATCCACAGAGATATAGGTGCAGGATGGATGGAATGGGAAAAGCTTTAGCCACGTTAGAGGTTAATTACAGCTCTGGGACTAGACTTAGATCAGCAGCCAGGACCTTGGCAGCCCTGGGCTGCGCAGGGTGGAGGCGGCTTTCCAAAGCCCGAGTCTGGCAGCAGGAGCCTTAGCCCAGGGCACTGGAGAGCTCAGCAACTTTGCATCAGTCTCTGAAGTCCATAATTCAGTTGTCTGTTTATTGAAATTGTGTTGTAAGCACAGCTGCTTTCTGAGGCACGTATGGAAATGAAGGGGGAGTCTCATAAATGCCCTGGCTCTGCGCCAGACCAGTGAGTCAGCGTAAAGAGCTGAAACGCAGCTTAACAGCTGCAAGATTAAAAAACCCTAAAATATCCTCAAAATTGTTCTCCCAATACCCCCCCCCCCCCCTTTTCTGTTCAGTTTTGGGTATCAGCATTGTTATTGGGAAGATAAGGACAGCTACAGCCCAGCAGGATCTTGCAGTGCCCAGGGCCTGGAACTGGAGAAGGTGGAGACCTTCAGGGCTGAGCTCATCTGAGAGCCCGCAGGCATCTGCATCATCCTCCTTTCTGCTGGCAAATCAAAGCCTTTGCTTCAGTTGCCAATGCAAAGATTTGGAGCTAGAAAAGAAATACAATGTTTGTTTACTAATATAGTCAAAATTCACAGCATCAAGTTTTCTTTTTTTTTCCAGTACAAATAAAATTTTGCAGAGATCTAAGGAAAAAAAAAAAAAAAGACATTTCAAAGGTGAACTTGCACAAAAAGCACTACTAAAACTTCCAGCAGTTCCAAAGACCCAGTTCCTAGATTCCTTTTCCTCATCCAGCTTTCAATCCAATTTCACAGTTAGCTTTGGTCACTCAAACTCCTTTCTTCAGGAAGCTCACTATTTGCTGGAAAAATTTCTCCCAGGCCTAAGAAGGGGATTTTTCTCTTGTGCTTTTATAGTATATGAGTTGCTCAGTGGTCAGAGGAGCCTCCTGGATTAAACAGCCAGGTGGAAAGCTGCAGTGGCTGAAGGACACTGAGCAGCTCCTGATGCACAGAAGGAGCTGCTGTGGGCCGTGCTGGGAGTTTGAAGTGCAGAAGTGAGGTGACAGCAGAACGCCTGCCCTGCTCTGCAGGCATGCAGGGCACGTGTGGCTGGTCTCTGCTCCGGCGTGCAGGGCTGCTGTCAGCCTGTCAAACACACAGCTGGGCACAGCTGGGCTGCAGCCCACACAGGGCTGAGGGTGCTGCTGTGTTTTCCTCTCCCCTCTTCAATTTGTGCTTCCGATCTCTGCAGTTTTAATGCTCTGGCAAAGTTCTCCTTTCGTGGTGTTTCAAGGTCTCCTGGTGTGACTCCAGCTCAGAGCTGCTGTCTGACAGCGAGCGAGCAGACCATGTCCTCACTTCAACCTGCTGCGAAGGAGCAAGAGCCTCTGCAGAGCAGAGCAACGTGTCCTCCCCTGCCTGCACATCCAAACACCTCCGGGAGTGCCCATGGGCACTCTGGCAGCGCAGTGAGGGCTGGGGAGGAGGAACAAGTCATGAGACAACAAATGAAGGCAGAAGTTGGCCAGGGCTGTGGGCGCGGGCTGCGCCGAGCACTGCGGCTCACCCAGCACAGGGGGTGAAGCCAAGGGAGGCACAGAAAGCACTGGGAGGGTGCTGGGAAGGAGGGTGGGTAAAACAGAGATGGGGAACCAAAGGAAACGGGCAAACTTGCAGGTGAGGGCAGGATCTGAATGGAGATAGTGGGAGGAAATCAGTGATGCAGCACAAGGGGAACTGCGGGGTGGTGGGAGGGGAGAGAGATCCAGCTGTGGGGTGTGGGTTCTCTAGAAAGCAACAGCAAGGGACAAGATAAGGAAATGATGTTCAGGCCAGACAGTTGCCAGTGGTGGAACAATATCATAGAGAAAGATTCATGAGTAAGAACACTGGCATTGATTATTTTCTGTTAAACAAACAAACAAACAAACAACAAATTCAAGGGCTTGAAAAGTGCTGATGTCATGGGAAAGCTCTCAAAGGTCTCACACGTGGAATAACCAGAATCTGACTTAAAAAGGAAAATTAGATGAAGGAAATCAGTAAAAGAAGAGAGGACACAGGAGGGCACCAAGGGAAAGGTGAAAGTAACAGCAGAATTGAGGGACTAAAAGAGACAGAGAAGTAGATCTGGGATATTCATGCTGATTTCAATAGAAGGTCAGGAGAGGATATCAGAGATTACCTGAGGAATAAATCAGGATGCAAAACCAAGGTGCATTATTCTGGTACAGCTGAATTAAAAACTGCTGTAGCAAGAAAAGTCAAAAATAACTGATATTTCATGTTCCAGCTTCAGATCAGTAAAAAACTCTGCAAACATTGGTGGGAAGGGCTGTGACCTTGAGGACATCACTCCACCTGCACCAGGAAAGTCCACATCAAACTGGGCAGTGAACTGGAACAAGGAATTCCCAATGCACCAACAAGCTCTCCAAGTGTATCCTCACCACTGCAGGAAAATCAAGACATGGGATGGTGCCAGTGGCAGTTTTTACCTTGTAAATAGACCAAAAGAAGAAAAAGGATTAATTGATCAATCCGCAGTATTTGTACAACACACCCTTATCACAGGCTGCCACTCGCTCCTCCTCATCTGCAGGCACAAAGGCAGAACATAGAGCACCAGCCCCAGCACTCACCCAAGGCAGTGACAGCTGCACTGTAACACCCAGGACTTTCCCAGCATGGTCACCTGCACACATAAGAGCCAGGAGCAGGTCTGGGGAGGAAAACCTCTGTAAACCCACAAAGAGCCAGGACCAGGCTGACCTATGAAGGATTTCAAGCCTTGGCAGGAGGGAAATATTACAGGCTGGTGGGCAAAGATCCACTGTGCAAGGTCACAAGTCAAAATCCCTGTGGTTAGGAGCTGCCTGCTTGCCCAGGGTGAAGCAGTGTCCCAGTTATTATCAGCCTGCTCCTCCTCATCCTCGGGCTGAAGGAATGGGCACTGCCTGCCCCACCTTGCCAGGGGTGCCAGAGCAGTCCCCTATTGTCACAGAGCACATCTGTGGGGTCTCCAGAGTGCCTGGCATAAAATCCTCTGGGGTTTGCTTTGAGGGATTTGCTCTGGAGGCGGTTTCCTCCCCCCACTGTGCACAGGAGCTGCAGTGACAAGCAGGAATTGCACTGCAGCACAGCACAGCCCTGCAGCAGCCCTGGATTAATCTCACAGCTAACCCCAGCCTCTTCTCCAGTGCCTCCAATCCCTGCTGGGGCCTCCCTCCTGCTGCAGCAGAGCAGATGTTTGGTGAGTGCCATCTCCAGAAGTTTCTGGGAAGACCACACAGACAGCTCCAAGCATTTCTCTCTGTCCATAGCTTGGGAGATGAAAACCTTTTACACAGCTATAACTTGTTTCCTTCCTCTCACCCTCCCACGACACTTTAATACCTGTTACTTACCTTCTTCACTGCATTTTGGGGAGATTAATCACAAATATCATCTCAAGGTGCAAACTTTGCACCTGGCTGGAAACTTTGAAGATCAGCAGTAAGCTGGTTTATGTTTATTACAGACCAGAACAGGAAAGAACAGCTCTGCTGGTGCTGCACAGGCTCACTGCACTGACACGTTGGCAATAGACTCATATCAGGGACTTCAAAGGTCACAGCTACTCATGAGGAGGGGAATCTCAAAATACAGTCCCCAAAAAGAGTGAATCAGAACACGACCCTCTGGCTACCTAAAACCAGGCCATTCTGGACAGCTCTGATGTCTGTGATGAAGGCTTTTAGGAAGAAAATATCACACCAGGCAGAGCAGGGTGCTTCTAAAATATCTCAGCAAAGGGCTACTGAAAGATGCTTTCGCATTTAGATGACACAATGTTATTTTATTTGCAGCTCTCTTTCCTGATAGCATCCTTGGATTTCTCAGTTCCTGGCCTTGAGGAAATCTCCCAGCCCATAATTCACTTGTGGAACAGGGTGGGCCTTCACCTGTAGTTCACAAAGCTGATGGAAACTTGGAAAATAATTGCCATGCTCCTGTTCTCCAGCCTGGGAACTATGCCCAGAGAAAGCAGAGACTTACACAGAGCTACCGGGTTTGTACCCCCGTAAAATGGGGACTGCACCATCCTCAAACACCTGCAGCACCACTCATTTCTCTAAATTCTGGTTTCTTTAATCTGTTTAAAAATCTGAGAATAAAGCCCTTGACCACAGGAACACAACCGTGTCAAGTGTAATGGCAAATACAAAGAGCAACACTGGTTTTGAAAGCAAATGTCACTTTTGCAGAGGGCTGTGGTTTAGAGGGAAAGTCAGGGCACTACCAGAGGAAAACCATGACATTTTCTACACAACTCTCACACACTGGTCCCATTAAAGGCCCTTCCACCTTCTATTAGGCAGCCATTGATTGGAATTAATTAAAATATCTCCTGTGCACTGGACTTGAAACTCATCAGTGCTTGTCATTATCTGTGAGCTTTCTTCCCAGTTAAAGCAAATATTGTTCAATAATCTGGTTTGCAGTAAGTGTACAGAACATTTAGCCACAAAATACCCTGTGGCATTCAGGTATTTGACAAGCTGGAGGGTTTAAGGGTGTGCCTGGCATTTCTGTTTAGATATACAACTGTGCAATGTATTTTTTAATCCAAGCTCACATAGAAACTTGGCCTCAGAACCCTCTGGAACAGAAAAACAGCAAACACGTTTCTGGAATTGTAACCTCAAGCCCTCAGCTTGTTCTGGCACTTAACCCTTGAGATGAACCAGCCATGCTGTCCTTGCAGCCTGCTCAGTCACCTGGTTCTGCTGCTGAGGAGCTTCATCCTCCAGTTTCCAGGTGGGTTTATTCTCAGGAATGTGGGAAAATTAGGGTACTGAGAATATTTCTCTGTCTGCTGTGGGGTGCCCTGACCCCCAGGGGAGCACTGACTTTGACCCTCATCCATGGAGAAAGTTTCCTAGGCTAGAATCCACAAAAGTGTGAAACAGATTATAGAGAGCAGTGTGGGTGTATCATTTGGTGAGAAATTTAGGTTTTGGGATTCTTAGTATGTTGTGGATGGAAGCAAGATGGAGGCACAGGGTGTCATCCTGGGTTTCTTCTTCATGCTCCTTCATGGGTTAGGGTGGCTTTTTGTAATTGGACAGAAAAATCTGCATTGTGGGCTCCTTGGGATCAGTTATTGGGTTAAAAGGGAAAATAATCTAGGTGTCAGTTCTTAATTGGATAGTTCAGTCTTAAAAGACCTTATAACAAGAAGTTGTTAGCCATTTTGTGCCTTACTAATGCAAAGCTGCCGAACTCATTGTTGTGAGACTGTTTCACTGATAAGAAATAATAAACACTTAATTCCAAACATGAACTACCATCTCAAGTGCCTTCAGTCCAAACCCAGGGAAACCAATACAGGAACTTCTCTCCAGCCATTCCCATGGCTCTGGTGCCTTTGCCCAGGTCCTGCTCCTCTCCAGGAGTGAGCACACCCTCTGTCCCCTGGAGCAGCACCCACAGCGAGCCTGTGAGAGGCTGGCAGTGCCACCCCTGACTCTGAGCAAGCCCCCAGCAGACAGCAGGGCCAGCTTCAGAGGGCCCTGAGCTCAGCAGGGCTTGGCCATCTGGGAAGGGAAGGAGCACAGAGAATGCTGGAGCTGCTGCTGGCAGCCCGGGCAGGTGCCCCAGGGAAATGATCCTGACAGGCCATGCATCTTTAATGGTGCTCCCTGCACAGACACATTTGATAGCTGAAGGCATAAAAGCCTCAGCAGGAGTGTCAGGAGCCTTTGTCCATCTTTCAGGGCCAGATCCAGTTTCTACAGCTGATGAAAGTCCCCCTGTTAGTTTTAGCAGGGCCTGAGGAAGGAAAGCTGCAGCTTGGGCTTAGAGCTGTGAGAGTCAGGGGCTGGTTTATAGGGATTTAAACACAGATATTCCATGCTTAGGACTTTCTCCTCTGTAGGAAGGATGGCTTCACTGGTCAGCTGCCCCGACAGTGATGATGCTGTGCAAACACAAGACTGCAGCAGCAGCATTCAAACAACCTGGGTTATGCTCTCAGAGTTCCCCTGTCACTCATGCCCACTCTTTCTAAAAGGGAGCATAATGCCTTTGCTCTTTAAATCCACAAATTCACATTTAAATAATTAGCAATTAAGAACAGTGAGAATGAGAACAAAGCAACACCAAAAGGCACATCAGGAAACAGAAGAAACTCAGCCCTTTATCAAAGTTCCCTGACATTCAAAATACAGACTCAAGGTTAAGGTATCCAGCCTCAATTGAATATTCAGTATCACACAATGCACACAGCACTAAAAGCAACATCAGGATTCTTTTTTTCCCCCTGAGGCCACTGAGACCTGGTTTAATGTTGTATCAAGACTCCCTAACAGAGCAGAACACACAGAGCAAACCCCATTCCCTGGTTATGGGAACACACAGGTCATTCCTGCCCCAAACTTGGGTTTTATTTTGCAAACCCCCAAAATTTCCCCACTTTCATCAAGCTTTTAGCAAAGCAGATGAATGGTTTTTTTCCTCTCCCAGTGCATTCAGCAGTTCATTTGGGCATGGCTCTGCATCTATTGCAGGTCAAGATGTTCCTAATTGCTTTCACATGTATTCCAGTGAACCAGCCCTGGTCATGTTACACAGCAAATGAAAGACAATTTTATCATTGAAATCCTAACGAGTAGGAAAAAAAAATCAATGTGACAACTACAACAGGAAAAGTGATGATGACAACATACACTGTCCTACAGTATGTAAGATGAGGGAAAAAAAATGATTCTAATCAATCTTAATTGGAAGTTTCCTGCTCTGATACTCAGAGTGCTCGTTGAAAGTCTGCTTCTCAGTTATACCACCTAGTCTGATCATGGGTCCCACAGAGTCTGGCTGATATTTTTTGACACAGAGATGAACTTCTAGGAAAAAATAAATACTAAGAAAAAAAGGAACAAAGAGCAAGATGATGGTTGTTTCACAGATGAGTTCTCCTCACATACTTCTCCATTTCATAAGACATAAAACTGTTAATGTCTACTGCCCATTAGAAGATTTGGTGGCTGACCAGGCAGAGTGCAGAGGGCTTTATTTCAAGTCCTCATCTATGCCCAACATCCCCTCTTCAGCTGCTGCTGCTTGTTTAACAATAACCACATTTAACCATGCAGTTATCCAGCTCTAAAAGTGACTGCATGGATAAAAACTCACAGCACTGGGGGTGAAGTTATCCAAAAGGAGCCTTGGCCACTTACATTTACATAAACACACTTATTTCAGTCTGAAAGCATTCCAGGTGTTGGACAAGCACAGAGCTACCACACTGCTCAAGCTCCCAGGAAAACAAGTGCAGAAAGGAAGATGGCATTGAAAAATGTAAAAGGACCCTGCATGAAGTTATTCCAAAGCACACAAGACACTGCTAGAAGTTGATAACTGCCTAGCATTAATTAATTTTTTTTAAAAAATTTAATTCCACCCACAGGTGAAGGAGTAAAGCCCTGATGTTTGAAATGAGCACTTTTGAAGGCTCAGCAGAATTAATGCTGTAATGACTCAGTGCTGGTTACCAGCAGAACTTAAACTGGGGGCACTAAAGAGACCCCAAAGGGACAGGGCCAGCTCACAGCAGTACCTGGCTGTCCCAGTGCCCTGCAAGCCTAACCCCACTCATTTCCTAAAGGTTTTTGAGAAGGATTATTCTGGTGGAGAAAGAAGGAGGGTTTGTGATGGTTAATCTGAGTATTTCTTAAGGAGATACAGTATTTTTATAGTTGTAAGAGAAATCCAGTTCTGCAGATTGGAGTGTGGGGAGAAGTAGGGATGGCTGTTTCCATGGCTGGCTTACAACAGGCTGGAGATGGACAAGCTGCTCCTTGCTTTGAGGAGATGCTTTGGCTCTCATGCTAAGTCATTCCCCAGGGGCAGGGCTTGAAGTGAGAGACTTCTGGTGTGCCTTGTGCCAGCAGACAGCAGCCAGGTCTGTCCCTTGGGATGGAGCCCTCTCCAGACAGCCACCTCAGGTGTGGGTTTAAAGCACCCCTCCCTTCCTCAGAAACCCCTGCTCAGCACTTTGGGACACTAAATAACACATGATACAGAATGCTGTGGCTAAGCTTCTTTGGTAAGGTCTTAAATTTTCTTGGTAATAATGTTTTAGAGGCATAGAGGGGGATGAGGCATCAGTGAAGTCACCAGAAACACAGATTTATATCTATTAAATCTGTTAAAGCTGCAATGAGTATTCTCAGTAAAATTATTTTCTTGACTGTGCCTTAAATAACATTCTTAACAAATAATTTTAATACCTGGACTACAGCGGCCTGGTGTTAAAATATCACTGCCTTCTATCAAGGAGATATTCCTATGCCTGACCATGAAACAGTGGGAGGGAAAAATCATCTAAATCTGAAATACAGTAGAGGAAAAAAATAGGTTTCCAAAAGCAATGAATGCTGGTTTAAGTCTGTTCTCAAATATCAACAGAAGCTTTGTTTTGTTATCAGACTGGGCACTTAAAAATCACCTTATAATGCCTGAAATACAAATTCTGCTGAGCAAGGGACAAAATCTTGCCTTTTCCCCTGGTGGTGGGTTCAAACCTCACTCAGGTTTGTATACCTAAATAAAATACATACACCCATGGAGAGTAACTGAAGTTCCAGGTCTGACTTATTTAAAAAAAAAAAAAAGTCAGTTTGCAGCTCTCATGGACCCTGAGGCTCACTTTGGAGGCCAGGCCTTTGGAGGCACACCTGGCCTGGCAGCTCCATCCCCCAGTCCATGGGAAAGCCCTGGGAGCTGCCTGGCAGAGCCTGGCTGCAGGTGGGAGGTGTTGCAGTGCTCCCCTGGGAGCACAGGGACTGCAGGCTGGAGGTGCCCCACTCCCAATCCACACGTGTGGGAGGGATAGAGAAAAATCCTCTCCTGCTTCCTTTTACTGATTCATGCAGGCAGCTCCTTGCATTTCTTAAGGCAAGAATTAACAGAGTTAATGGGTTGCTATAAATTCCTTATTTCTGGAAAGCTGATGCTTTCACTGCCTCTGCCCAGCACAGGCACACAGCAGCACTGGAAGGGAAAAGTCCATGTGGCTTCTTGGGCTCTCACATGGCCTGGGGGACACCCAATTTAGAGATCACCAAGAACCTTAAATGACCTCTGGACAGGCACGAGCCCTTCCCCTGCCCAAGGGGGCTGCAGAACAGCCAGAAATGCCAGGAGGAGGCACGCTGCAGAGCTGTGCCTGGTGGCCCCAGGCCTCCCCGGGTCACAGCCTCATTTGTCCTCTGACCACCTCACCCAGTGCCACTGGACACCTCCATTTGCTGGAGTTTGAAAATAACCCAAACCACTCCTGCTCAGCTTCCCAGGGCTCCAGCACACAACAGAATGAGCCCCCAGCAGCATGAACCTCTAGAGAAGCCAGCCAACACCCCTCCAGCTGCTCTGCCCTGAGGGAATCACCCATTTCCCTGATGCCTTCCACAGTGTGCCAAGGCAGCCCCCAAACAGGAGTGTCACCAAAACCACCTGGGATCAGACACAGCAACAGAGATCACAAGCAGAACTCAAATAGTTAATGTGTGATCTCCACAGCATCCTCCTTTCACCACAGAGGTGGCAGTCCCAGCCCCTCAGCAGTGGCACAGCCCTGCCAGGCTGCAGCTCAGCGAGTCCCCAGCAAAGCTGGCAGGAGCACCAAGTGCTGCTGGCACAGCTGGCTGAACTTGCTCAGCCTGAATCCTTCAGTTCAGCCCCAGCCTGAGCACACCCTCAGCTGCAGACAGGCCCCTGACTCCTGGCACTGAGCTGTGAGACACGGGCACTGCCCTCAGCACTGCTGCCAAGGGTGCTGCAATGGATTTTCCTTCCCTGCAGCTCCACCAGGCTGCTGTCCACACTGTGACAATTGGCTTTTTCCCTTCCTTCTTCCTGCCCAGCCTGGCCTTGCACAGGTATGGCACAAATGGGGAGGGGCTTGGAAAAGAGTCCACAGCCTCAGAGGTAGGAGAAGCAAAGGATAATTCATCTACAGATTCCTTTCAGCCAGCAGAGAGATGAGTCCTGGTGCTGGTGATCCCTGGAGAGATGCTTCTCCCAGCAGCTGCAGTAGGAAACACTCTCAGAGCCATCAATAAGCCTACTCTTAATTCAAGAGTAAGGAGAATATTATCTTAGATAGATCTACTGATTTCTTCCCTGTCTGCTGTGGGAAACCTAGTTTTTCTACCTTGAGTAAGCCTCCTTTAAGGCAAAGCAAAAGGGAGCCTGAGACCACTGCAGGGTTTCTGCAAGGCGCTCTGCTCACCAGGAGGCCGAGACAGCTGTCCTGCAGAAACACCATTCCAACCCCAGCCTCAGAACCCACCCATCCCACAAAGATTAAGCCAAGCAGGGAGTTGGGCCAAGGGTCTAAAAGGAGTTACAGAACTCCTTGGGAGCACCTGAGGTGGGATTTCACTGTGGTTACTCCACTACAGAAGGAAAAACAACAGAGACCTGTTTGCCTTCCCTCTAACAGCAGCCATCAATGCAAACCAACAGACCCAAAATTTCTGACATCACACAGCTGAGAGTCAAACCCCTATGAGATAAAGCTGATTCCCAGCTGGACAACCTCCACACTCATTATCCCCATCCCTCTGAGCTCATCTCCTGCCTACACTGGCTGAGCCCACCACCAGGCACTCCAATGCACCCACCAACACAGCACAGGCACAGCTGGGCAGGATCCCTTTTATTCTGCAGGATTAGAAATGCTCCAACCAAATGTGCCATGTAATTACTGCAGTAATGTATAAAGCAGAGTGGAGGTGGTGAGTAGTTCATGGTGCCTTATTTAGTGGCAGGTAATTAGTTAAGTTACAGGGTTGGGGATTTTTTTTCTTTCTTTCTTAATCTTTCGCTCTTCTGTGAAAAATTCAATTTGCCTTAAGGCAGTGTTGAGAGCTGATACTGACCTAATCCCTGAGCAGCCAGACCTGACCTGCTGCAAATTCCCACCTCTATCACAAAACCACATTCCTCTCCCTGACAATACAATGCCCCTGGTTCCTTTTACCTTCAGACCCTGCTTAATATGTGTGCTTCAAAGCACATTATATAACAGTGAATCAAGAGTCAAATCTGAGCCAGCAGGTGAAAATGTATTTGTCTTGTTCTGCCAGCCTGAAAAAGCAGCATTAAATATTTTCTGTAGTTCTTTCTTTGAAGGCTTCCAGATTTTCCTTCTCCTCCCTTCCCCGTTAGGATCTTAATCTTTCTGCTCAGCAAACATTAATTCTCTTCTGTCCTGCTAGTGTTAAAATTGGCATCTCTGTTGATCACTCTTCCCCCTTTCCCTGTGCACCTAATTGACCATTACCACTACTAATGTCACCAGGAATCTGGGAGGAATACTTAATATCAAGGTTCTCCTGGGGAACAGCTCAGGGAGGAGCTGCAGGCTGAAATAAGCATTTATTTCTTCTTCCAGCCCTGCAGTAACAGAGAGCTTGACGTACACTCTCCTCCCTCTGCATTCAGAAGTTTAAGCAAATAATTTGAAGGTTGTATTCTCGAGCACAAGGGTGTTCCAACACCCTCCCAGTGACACCCAGCTGTATTCCTGAAACACAAGGGTAATAGTAGCCTTGGACATGTGGGTGTCAGCATGTGGAAGGAAAAAGCACAAATGTATTTACATCACACAAAAAATGTGGGCTGGTGGCTCAGAGGTGAGCAGTGATGTGTGAGCAAAGCTGTGGCACATTGCACCAGGGTGTGCACAGAGCATATTCCAGCTGCATCATCCTGCTCCTGCTCAAGCCATTAATGCTGCATTCCACCAGGAGAAGATAAATGCTCCCAGGCTCCAGGAGCTGGTGGCAGAATGTGCTGTACTGAGAATAAAGGGATGAGGCGTCAGTGCTGGCATTGTGACCCCTGTGGGATGCAGCAGGGCCAGCCAGCAGTGCCAGCTGCAGGTGCTGCTTCACTCACAGCAGGACAAGCGTGCAGCCATCAGACCCTGGAGTACAAGAGCAAAGCATAAAGTTACACCAGGGCACCTTTCCAGAGCATCCCCACACCAGTGTGCTCAACACTGAGTGCAGGAACTTAGAGCTGAATGAAAATCATCCACTCATGGAATGGTTGGGTTGGAAGGGACCTTAGAGACCACCCAGTTACACCCCCTGCCATGGGCAGGGACACCTTCCACTGCCCCAGGTTGCTCCAAGCCCTGGCCAGGGATGGGGCAGCCACAGCTTCTCTGGGCATCCTGTGCCAGGGCCTCACCACCCTCAAAGGGAGGACTTTATTCCTTACATTTAATCCAAATGTACCCTTTTCAGTATGCAATGTCTCTGTGTGCACAGGCTCACGGGTTTACAAACCTTCATGAGCCTCTCTGGAAAGAGTCACTGGAGGGCTGGGCATGACAGCAGGGTCATTGCTGCTGCTCTACACATGTTCTGCTTCCCAAATGGCCAGGGAATGCAGTTTTGACAAAAAATGGAGAGAGTAGTGGAAAACAGAGCATATCTTGTGGAGCTCTGACAACCAAACGCTTTTCATTCTGTTTTCCGTGGAACCGTGCTGAGAGGAAGAGGGACAGCTCTGGAAAATCCCACTGCTCCACCTGCACCTGGGTGTACTTGTTTGGGCTGGAGTTAATTTTCTTCCCAGTAGCTGCCATGGGCCTGTTTGGGGTTTGTGCTGAGCACAGTGCTGATAACACAGGGGTGTTTCAATTCCTGCTGAGCAGGGCTTGCACCGTGCCAAGGACTGTTCCATTCCAGCAGCCAGAGCCCGGGGTGCTGCAGATGTGGGTGGGGACACAGGGGGGACAGCTGACCCCAGCTGGCCCCAGGGACACACAGCCCGTGGGGCCTCATGCTCAGCACTCAGAGCTGGGGGAGGAGAGGGAAAGGGGACATTTGGAGTGTTTGTCTTCCCCAGCCACTCGTGATGGGGCTCTGCTAAGGAGGGCTGAACACCTGCTGCCCGTGGGGAGTGGGGAATGAATTCCTTCTTTGGTTTTGCTTGTATGAGTGACTTTTGCTTCCCATATTAAATTGCCTTTATCTCAGCCCATGAGTTTTCTCACTTTTATCTCACCCCTCACACTGGGGCAGTGAAAAAATGGCTCCATGGGGCTGAGATGTTGGCTGGAGTCAAACCACAACACCAGAGAGGGAGGATTCTGTGAGCATGAAATGGGATTCTCTCTCCACATCTCAAGCAGGGCATTCTGCATTTTATATCCTACATCCATCCTAGCTAATACCTTAAATTTCTTTTTCCAATGGCTAAATTATTTTTAAAATCTTGTCATTTACTCATTTGAGGAAACTGTCTTTTCTCTGGAGAAATTATTCCATCGTTCTGTTCAGTAAGGAAGAAATTAAACATGATCATATTAATTATGGTTCCTCATTTAACATAAAGCTGTAATCAAATGACTTTTATGTCTAAACAGTTGTGGCAGTGGTACTAAAAATTGTGCCATTAAAGGCTTGCACTTAACTTAAAAATATTTGAATTATACCTCTCAGAAGAAACCGATGCCACATTGAGAGAGGTACAACCTTTTTATTTTCAGGCAGAAACATGAAGGTGCAAAACACTTTAAAAAGAAACTTACTTTTGTTTTAATTTCCAGGAAGATCTGAAATAATATATATATTTATAGTAATATAAAATACCAGGGTATTTTTTGCTTAGATTTAAGCCATAGTGCCTTCTTTTGAAAGGAAGGGGCAGCTTGGTTGGGCATCTTCTGACAAAGTCCATGAAACAAAAATATCTCAAGGACAAGAAGTCTGCAAAGCAGGACAACTGGAATCTGTCACTTCTGGCAGGGCTGGGCTCACTGGGTTCCTACCAGCCTGGTGGGGACTGCTGCTGTCTGTGGCTCCAAAGTCAGCCTCAGGTTTGAGGACTAATTTCCTCAGCCAGAAAACCCAGGAGCATTTCTGTCTGCATTTCAGGAAAACACTTCCTTCAATTCAGAAGCTGGAGCTGCTCAAACAGCCGCCTACAAGGAAAAAAATAGGAAATGGTCAGAGGGGCTGCTCAGAACGAGGGTTCCTTCTACGGGAAACACCAAATTGCTATTTTGGGTCCAAAATCACAACAGTGGTGTTTGGAGGGGTGATTTTTGTCTTGTTTTCTTAATATCTACTTCTTCCAGAGCAGGCACATTCCCATGTGAACCAGCTCTGCTTCCCACGTGGCTCCGTAGCTCAGTCCCTGCTGCCAGCCCCTGCACAGGGGTGTTGGAGAGCACTTGAAAGTAAAAGTTCTCCTGAAACAGTGACCATCTACTTAACCCCTCCCCATAAAACTCAGAGCTTGAGATAAACCCCTCTCTGAGCCCTGCTTCCCAGAGTGTAAGGGTGCACTTTCATACCTGATAAAATCAGTTGTTGGTTGCTGCTGGCTCCTGTGGCTGAAGTGACACTGCTTGTAAAACTCCCATGCACAGCTCCTAAATTCATAATTAAATACACATTTCCAAGCTCTCAATAAGACACAGAGTACAACCAGTGCTTGTACCTCTTTCAAATCCCAGCATGTAAAATTGCAGAGTGGGTTGAAGGTGATATAATGTTATAAAGTGCATTTTGAGTTGGGTAAACACACTCAAGGCATTTATGGTTCCTGGGAATTGTCATCTCTGCTGCCTGGGGATTCTGTTGTGTGGTGAAAAACAATATTAACTAAGATTCCTAGCATGTATCCAAGAGACTGGGCTCACGGGGAGTTTAGATATGAGTTATTCCCTCCATTTTTGCATCATTATAAAAGCTGTTCTCACCCAGTACCCGCACTAATGGATCTTGGCAGCAAGGGGCAGAAACAGCCTCCTGCGACCAGGAGCTGTGGTAAAAGGCACGGGTGTGGCAGTTTTACAGCACAGGGGCAAGCCAAGCCCTCGGCAGCTGGGGAATCATCCCTGGCAGCCCGGATTCAGGGCAGCCCTGTGGGAGGGGGGCTGGGCAAAGCTCTCCTGGACCACACGCTGGGTATCCCCACCTTTCCCTGAAGCATGAACCCAGCGCAAAAAGCTCTGTATCCTCCTAGTTCTTCTCTCCCAAGAAAAACTCCACAAATTCCCAGGAGTGCCCAGTCGCATCTTCTCCCCCTGCCGGCGCTGCAGCACCACCAGCTGCTCTCGGGCACCTTTGCTGCTGGCGAGGGACATTGCTGCGGCACAGGAGGGCGAGGCTGGGCACAAATCACCGAGGGGGATACATTGGTAAAGAATACTTAAAACCCGATAGAAAGTTCACACAATTTTGCTACACTGTGTAGCAAATTTCGCTACATCGTCTAGCAAAAGTTAATAGGCAAAAACACATTTATAAGGTGTTATGACCAAGAGACAGGTTCGTTCTGATAGAATAGCGTTAGGTTTTAATCTCTTTTGTCTTACCATTCATCGAGACTGATAAGAGAATAAAATATTATATTTTGACTGATAATAAATATTTTGCTCTATTTCCTCTGAAAAACTAAGAGTAATGCAAGCCGGCAGGCTGGGCAGAGCCCACAATGGGTGATGCCCTGTGCCCCCGGGCGATGGCAGTGCCAGGGCAGCGGGACAGCAGCCCCGGCCCGGGCTGGATGAGCCCGGCTCAGCTCTTCCCGTTCCCAGGCCAGGGGACACTCCCGGGGCAGAATATCAAAGGCCTCCTGCGAACCACGTCAGGCAAAAAGCATAAATAAAACCTCCAGAGGAGTCACAGCAGTTCCCACAACAAGAAGCTAGCAGCGGTTAACAAAGGATAAAAGCAAATAACCGAGCCCCCAGTTCCTTCCATCGGCACCACCCTGGAGCGGGAGGGTGTCCATCGCTGCTGGAATCAAAGCCTTCCTCTCCATTGTTTCCAAGGCGGCCAGGACAGCCCGTGGCCGTCTGCCACAGCAGGAATGCATGGAGGGAGCCCGGAGCTCCTCCTGCTGCTGTCCGTGCCCCTCTGGCAGGGCAGGAGCAGAGCCGGGCTCGCTGTGCCCCTTCCAGCCCTGCCCTGCTGGGCACAGCCTGGGGATGGCACAGCCTGGGGCTGGCACAGCTGGGGGATGGCACAGCCTGGGGCTGGGGGCTGGCACAGCCTGGGGATGGCACAGCCTGGGGCTGGCACAGCCTGGGATGGCACAGCTGGGGATGGCACAGCTGGGGATGGCACAGCTGCTCGGCTGCAGCTCAGCAGCATCCCCAGCCCAGCACTCCAACGTGATGCTCAGTGCAGCGTGGTGTTGCTGCTCCAAGCTCATCATCCTTGCTGTAATGTGGATGCTTTCACCTGTCCTGTCAACAGGGCTCTGGGTGGATCCCACATGAGCACTCCAGGAGCACTGTGCTCCAGAGGCCCTGGCTGTGTAGCAGTGAGCAGCTGGGATGATTTCCCATCCTCTCCCTGTTTTACACACACAGCACATTGCTCCTATTCCTGGACTTCCCCCCAAACATCTCCTGGAGGTCACTTCCAGGACCAGGCTGGAGGAACCTTTGATCCAACCAACCTGTGTGTTTATTAAGGGAAGTTCATGACTGAGTCTGGATGAAACTATTTTGACTTAACCCTCCTTTATGGTGTCTATATGGAGAGTTTGGCCACACTGTAGCCTAAGTTCTGCTGGTCTCCCCATCTACCTTTGCAAGGATGCAAATTTCTGCTTCACCCACAGAGAACTTGCTCCAACAGGGTCTCCATCAATGGCAATACTTGCAAAAACCAAGCAGAAAGTAATTATTGAATAGGGAGGCAAAAACTCTGCTCACCATTACTGCAAAAGCACGGTTTGCTGTCATGGACTATCTTTCAGGGAGATTGTATCCTAAATGGGGCTTTTCATGAGAAATCCACTTAGTATTCCTCTAAAATTCCAGGAGGGTGAAATCCCCCACTCCTTCATCTCATTAAGGATGAAAGAATGCCAGGTATGTGGCAGGAATCTGGGGTGAGAGGAGGAGTGGGGTATATTTTAACTAAGTTGTAGAATGGGAAAAATAAACTGATCTAAGGATGAGGATATGAAATATATTTCCCAAAGCTGAGAAGCAGTGTTAGCCAGGAGAAATGTGCTAATGCACAAGGAACACAAAACTGTGTTTAAAGGTTACATGTCATTGTGGATGTGCTGGAGAAAGCACTTTGGGACCCTCTCAAGGCATTTTGCCTCTGGAGCAACTGAGATTTTATCAGTTGATGGCTTCTAGATCAGGTGGATTTATCTAAGTGTAGCAGACAAAAGGCAGCTGGTGCTCAAGGTGAGGGGGTGACAGGGACTTCTGTGTACCACAGGGGACTTCTGGGCATTCTAGCAGGGACTGAGTTATTTCTAAAGTGTTGTGGGGAAGCCCTGTAGACCCCACAAAGCAGAGCAGGAAGATCAGACCAACAGGACTGCTCCTCATCTGGGGCTGCTGTTCAGGTGCAGAACAATTGTCAGTGAGGCAGGACAGTTTTACCCATTAGTACTCTCCTTTGAAGGGGATGAAAACACCCCGAAGAACAAAACATCCACATCAAAATGTTTAGTGGAAAGATAAGACTACCCAAAAACTGTTTGCACAGACTGGAACTTGTTGCCAAGCAAGCTCAGACAAGGCAGTGAGTGCCCAGCCTCCCAGGATGTACAGGACATTTTTTGCACTTGGCATGAGGAGCCATTTAGGAGCAGGGAGTGTGCTCCAGGAGAGCTGCAGAAACAGGGTGATTGTTTAGAGAGGAGGAAAATCAGCTTCTGCTGCAGCAAACAGTCTCCCAATCCTCCTGGGCACTGTGTCACCACAGCCTTTTGGGGGCTGCAAGTTGCCATCATCCCTCAAACCTTCTCCCACCCAGAGGTCCACGATGCATCCTTGCCCTTCCCCTAAATAAGGAAGGCACCCAATGCCCTGTGCTCTCCCTGCTATCCAATACTCTATCACCCACTATACTCCCAAAAAGCTCAAGCAAGAAGAGCTTTCCAAAGGTCCCTCTCCTCTGGAATTGACATAGGTTTGAACAAAGCCACACTTTTTCTTTGCATGTTCTGATGCTCATTTATCCAGGCAGACCTGCCACAAGATTCCCTGGGGACAAGCTTCCTCTTGATGTAACTGCCTGACTACTGGAAGTGCAGGAACTTGGATGCCTTCACAGAACATCACTGACAACATAAAAATGCTTTCCCCATCAACACTGCATATTCACCTCCTGTCAGAAGAAGGGAGAAGCTCTTTCATACTTCTCGGTTCTGAAATAATTTAAAAGCTAAAAAAATACTGTCCTGACTAAACCCAGGGATTTTAAGAGCACAAGAGTTTCTCAGTCAGACCATAAATCCAGCTTGATTCATGGGGAACAGCAATTGCTTAAAAATAAAAGTATACCTGCACAGAGTGATTCCTACTGTACCTGAGACTTCTGCTGGCTTCAGGAAATGAGTGGCTTGAAGATTTTTTCACTTGGCACACTGTGCATTCAGCACAGATGGACCAAGTCTCCATGATTTTACTTGACCTCCCTCCTTCCCCAGAGGAGCTGTGCACTCTGTGAAAGCCTCAGCCAGCACCACTCTCAGGCTGGCTCTGCTGAGACAGAACTGAGGGCAGAGCAGCAGCTGTGAATTGTCACGAGCAAACATTGCTATGAGCTGGATGCATGAAAATGATTCTTTCATCATGGCCTCTGCTGCATTAGGGAATAGGAACCAAGTCCACTGCTCATAAAGAGAAAGAAAAGACCCCAAAGGGTGTAAAAAAAGAAATATTACTTAAAAATAAACAACAAAAAAAATCCTTTGAAACTATGACACCTTGCTAACATGAGGGCTGAAATCGTGTGAACAAGGAGGGGGAAAAGGTGTTTGTCAACTACACACAGGAAGCCGAGTGCCTGAAAAGGAATGAAAGTAGCCTGAAAATCTCTTGGCAAACCATGCTCAGGGTCTGAGCCATTTACACCCAAATTCTGCTGCAGCTGATGCTCAGGGAGCAGCTCTCTCCCTGCACAGAGCAGTGGGAGTGAGCAGTGGGGAGCAGCACAGCTGCTTGTGCCTGGCATTCCCAACCATCGGCTGGAAATCCCACCATATGACTTTGGGGATAATGTTAAATCCATTACAGCATTCTCCTCCATCCCACACAAGCTTCAAAACTTGTGGTTTATGACTGACTGCCAGAGGATCACTGTGGGCTGTCTCTGGAGGGATAATCCTAAATTTTCAGTGACACTTCACGGGCATCTTCTCTTTCTTCCGAGATGCTGTCTTACACAGCACATTAAGTATTCCAGAGATTAATAACTGGAGCAGAGAGTTCTAATCTTGGTGTCCTAGCAGAGATTTAGCAAAGAACATGTTTGAAGTTGCTGTGGCACAGGAAGCATAAGAAGCCCTGAAGCCCCAAAGCGAGGCTCGTCGGCAGCTCCAAAGGAAATCTGGGACATGGGACACGTGATGGATGTTCGGTCTCCAGGGCTGCTCACTGACGTGGTGTTTCCACCCAGAGCAGATCTTAGGGACCCTGTGAAAGGTGGGACCCAGTTTGAGCTGTCTTTTAAATAGACCAAACTCAGGACTGCTGTGAAATTGTACTGTCGTACTCTTTGACCTGAATTAGGGCATAGCTGAATTGTATAACCAGGTTACAGGTTGCTTTGAACTTAATTTACCAAAGACCAAATGGGAACCATTTGGCCATCTGAGACCTGGCAATTGCCCTGGGCCAGCTTGGAGGACACTGCCAGGATAAGCACAGCAATGATTCTGAGGCTGCTGGCACAGCAGTTCTCTCAACAGCAGCCCTGCCACCGCTTGCCAAAGGCTCTCACAGCAGCACTGTGAGATTCCTCTCCACAGGATTATTTTTCCTCCTACTGCTCCTCACACAACCAAAAGTCCCATTAAAAAGAGGCCTAGCAGGTGTCTTTTGGCCTGTTCCATTCTCAGGGGCATAAACCAATGACAGGAAACAGCCCAAGCCCCTTGTGGGTTTGGAAAGCCCTGTGCCACTCACATGGAAAACAACCAAATTTGCCTGCACAGGGGGATGAGAAAACCTTGCCACAGATGTCACAATGGTGAAGCTCTACAAGGACTCCAACACTACTGTTTGAAATAACACTGTTGTGTCCTCCTGCCCTCACACTCCTTCCATTTCTCTCCAATGCTCAGGTAGCACCACAGCAAATCACTACCAGGGAACTGAAATGGCTAAAATTCATCCCATTCTGCAATTCATGATTTTCATGGTGCTGCTCCAAGCACCTGAGTGGCCACCAGCACACTCAGAGCAGCCTGTGACAGTGACCACCTGGTCCAAGTTCATCAGTTACTCTGTTTACTGTGGCACAAAGTAACAAAGTAACAGCTAATATTCAGGGGATTATAAAATTATGCTTCCTTAAAGCTTTTTAAGCAGCTGCTCCGGCACCTCTTGGCAGAATTAGACAGCTCTGCTTTGAATTAATGAAAGAGAAGTGGCTGGCACGATTTGGCCACAGATTTAGAAGTCACATAATCATGATACCCTTTCAGGCCCTCATTCTATTACTGTTTTGTGCACAACACACTTATCTATTTAGCAGGCAACACCAGGTATCAGAACTATTTCCATACCTTGGGTAGTCCCTCTGCCTAAAGTAAAGCTAAAGATGGGTCAGAGAGGGGTCAAACAGCAATGGGACATCATTGACTCCAGGTCACTGAGATCAGAAAAGACATCTTCAGGTGTAACTTGGCTGGTTTCAGCACAGCATGTTTTTCCACATTCTTTACCACCCACAGAATTCCCTTAATTGTCCTAAAAACTGCCTCCAGGCAGCCAGGGGTAGGATCAATAATCCAAACTTGAGGTCACCTGGAGGCAGCCAGCTCCTTCCTCCTGCCCTGCCCAACAGCCTGTGAGGAGCAGAGGCCACCAAGAGCAGCATCCCACCTGGGACTGGCCAGTGCTGGGTGCCAAGGAGCTGTGTGAGAGCAGGTGTGCAACAGCCCTTCCTCACAGGCTCTCTGAAGGACACTCAGTGCACAGCTGAGACCTCAACATTTGCCCACAAATTTATCTTTCATAAAAAAGATGTAAATCTTGGTAATACTTTTGAATTCAAAAATCTCACCCTGTGGCAACCAACTTCAGCACAAGCAAGTTCCTCATGTTCTTTGCTTTGAATCTGCCAGATGACAACTCACCTTGATGCTCTGCAGCCCTTGGGGACACCAAACACCATCTCTACACCTTCTTTATATCAGTTACAGTCTGGATATTTTCCCCAGTACCTTGCCTTTCCCAGCTTTTGCCAAAGTGATGGAGTCTCTTTAGATTCGGGTTCAGCATCTAGTATGGATTATTCTTTTGGGAAAGCAACAAGTTGTTCAGTGGGACAGCTGAATCCCCAAATTTAAGCTGGAACACTGTACAGCAGGACAGGGGCCTGGCTGCAAACCTGTTTTGAAGCAAGGTACAACCAATCAAATCCATCCTCATAGCTCTAAAGAGGTGAAATCACTGAAACACATAAGTTAGTGGTAAAGCAAAAAACTTTGCTTTATTGCTACAACAACTGTTGATCAAGAAGTCCCATCAAAGAGCTGCCCTGCTCAGCCTGCAGAACCACTCAAGGGCAGCAGCAGGCTGGGCAGTGCCTCTGGACTGTGCTTTTGGAGGGTTGTGTCTGTCTGTGCCCAGCTCTCCAGTTTCAGCCACAACATGGCTATCTCTGACATCGATGGAGACAAGAAGGGCCCCTGGTTATTTGGTGCTGGTTTAGCAGGAAGGAGATGGAACACAGCCCTCGGGAGGCAGGGCTGAGCTCAGCCCCGCCGGTGTCCTGCAGCACGGCCTGCCCGACATGTCCCGACATTCGATTGTGACACGGGCAAGGGGGACACCTGCTGGGCTGCCTGCCTTGCTACAGCCCAGCTGCAACAAAAACCACATAAAACCAGGACATTTCATTACACCTTAAAAAGTGTAAAACACACACTCTCCAAAACCCCTGAGCCTTACTATGACAGTCTCTAAGAGGGAGTTTTCCTCTCCACGAGCTGCTGTGTGTGAGCAGCACTGAACTGTGCCAGCATGTCCCGTCCTCCTGGGCCAAGGACCTGATGGGACCTCAGCAGGCAGCGAGGCTCTGTCCTGCTGCACAGGAACTCTTCCCTGCAGTGCTGAGGGTGCCAAGGACAGGGCTATGCCTGCTCACCGGGATTCCCTGTGCCCGAGGCTCTGCTGGGAGCCTCTGCTGCCCGTGGGGCCTGCTTGGGAAGGCGGATGGGAACATAGACATTGGAGGCACAGTGTTCCTTGAGGTACTCCCCCCCTTTCTCCTCATAGTCCTTCCTGCTGATCCAGCCTTCCTCACGGTTCATGTGCTCCACTGCCCAGTCCCTAGCCCCATACCAGGCATCCAGGACAGGGCTGGAAGCAAGGCTAACCTGGATGGAAGGAAAACAGAACAACAATGTCAATTCAGCACATGAAAGGGAAGCCCTTTTTACCCTGGTTACAATGGTATATGACACATAACTGCTAAATTTCAGAAATTTGAGCTGATTACTCAGTGTCGCTCAGAAAGAGTCATGTTTACAATGGGTTCAAGTGTGTTTTCACCTTGTTATCAATTCCTAAGCAATCAATTTGCAAATTTCCAGCCAAACATGCTTTTGTGTGCATGCAGACTTTCCTTTTCCCTGCTCACTATGCTGTCTTCACAAAGAGCAACTGAATCTTTGCTTAACCTGCACCTTCTCAGGTCAAAAAGCTGTTGGCAGAGCCCTGCCCTAAAATCCCCTCTATGCCCATACTCTAAGTACCTCTGCTCTCACCTCATCCAATTCCATGTAAACACAGCAGAACAGGCTGCTCACATAAACACCTTGGCAATACACACACCTGAAAGGATGACTGGAATGGCCTCATTTCCAGGAGTTCCTTCTGGATCCTGGCTTTCAGTCCAGGGTACATCGTATTTCCACCCGTGAGGAAAACATTCTGGACAAGGATAGCCTGTTGTTCCTTTGAATACCTGTGAAGAACAAGAACAGCTTCAGCTTTTCTCAAGGACCTCTGCCCTACAAACTGGAACAGCTGTGGGAAATACTGGCACCTTGTCCCAGGATTCACTTTGAGAAACTTCATTTTCCTAGCACCAAAAACTTTCTTTGTTTGCTGGAAATTAAGGGAAATTCAGAAAAAATCTGAAAGCACTCAGTATCCCATAAATCATCAACTGGATTTCCTTCTGGGGCTGGAATTCTTACCTCTCAGAAAATGTGATCTCCTATGTTCATACAGTTCAGGGGGGACATTTCATCAATGCTAATTTGTCTGGAAATGTCCAGCAGGCCTGCCTGTACCTTAACTTTAAAATGCCACCCCTGATTTTGGTCTCCCAAAACCAGAGACTGCCAGCTCACTGTTGCAAGTGTTTGTTGTTTCCCTCAATAATGAGTTGGACCAGGGATCTCTAAAGTGGGGTCTGTGCAAAACAACTCAGTGGGGTGCAGGAAGAAAAATTGATAAATACATTTAAATAGTGTTTATTTCCCTTTGATCTCATTCTTTTTTAATTTCTGTTTTTGTGTATGTTTTAAAATGTTCACAATAGTTTAGTAGTAGCTGTAACTTACAAATACACATATATTGGAGGTGTGTGCTCAAAAATTTATCATTGATGGGGTTATAGATGAAAAAACTTTGTAGACTCACTGACTTAAAACAAGCAGAGTTACATGTGGCTTTCAGGAAGACATGTCTAACCTGCAATGCTTGACCCCACCAAAAAGAACTATTCAACATATTTTCACAAATTATTGCTAAACCCCCAGCATTTCAAAAGCTGGTATCAAATGAAGAATAGCTAGTTTGAAGTAAACAGCTCTGTAAACTCACCTCTCAAGGACGTACTGCATGGTTTCTGCTATCCCAGCCTGGTCCTCTCCTATCAGGGAGGGCTGGAAGACAATCTCTGGAGCCCTGATTCTTTCAGTGCCAAGGAAAAGCTGGTGGTACTCTGCCAGGTTAAACACGGGCTTTAAAAACATTGAGAAGTAGTGGGGAATTATGTTAAAGAACAATAATATTCTATAATATTCTTCAATAAGCAATGTTTCCTAACCATTCTGTACAAAAACCTAAATATTAATGCTCCCACAGAGAAACAGCACTATGCTAAAGGTTCCAAAAGTTCACAGAAGCTGGACTTTTCCTACAATTTATTCTGCTTGGAGCCACTTAATCCTAAGGCTCAACCTCACAAGTGGAAAGCTGTGTCCACTGGGATACCAGGCTATGGATCACAGACAAAAACACTTGAGCTGAACTTTTTTCCCTTAGTAACACAGCACTGTTACACCAGGCACTGCCTGCAGAGTGAGCCAAGAGGGAATTCTCATCCTAAACCACCAGCTAAGATTGCCAGGATTTCTCTCTTCATGTCCTGTTCAGGTAGTTTAGGCATCTCTTAGAGCAGGCAAACAGTGTTTGCATGAGGAGAAATGTCAGCAGACTGGCTGGACAGCTGGGATGCAAACCCCTGGCACAAGGTGTAAATACAGAAACCAAACCTGCACTGCAGCAACTGGCTTCTCAACTTCAGGCTGCTCCTCAGCAAATAAAGGCTCAAACTCATTAATACTTTCCACATCCTCCAGGGACTGTTCACTGCCCAGTGGATCCAAGTCAGGAGTCTGGAAACAGAGCAAGTTATGGTAGCTTAGCTCAGGTGTGATTTCAGTTCTGGTGACATGGCTGGAAAACTCAGGCTCCTCAAATCTCAACTCTTTAACATGCCTGAAAGCAAATATGCCCAGGAAATAGAAATACAGACATTCACACAAAGCATAAAAATCAAACACTTCCAATAAATTTATCCCAATGCCAGCTCAGAAATGCAGGCCTCAGTCACCAGGCTGAGTGCCAGGATCCCAGGCAGCCATGTCCCTAAGCATAACAGCATGTTAAAACTTAGTAAAATAGCTTTTTATATTGGTTAAAACCTGGTACCCTTCCAACACCTCTAAACTGCTCTATAATTACCATTAAATTCCCTATTTTGCTTGTGTGGGACTGGAAAACAAATATTTGCTAGCTACAAAGGCACCACACAATTTTTGAAAAGTTTCAACTGTCTAGTATTTGCTCACAGGATGCATCAAATCCCCTTTTATTTCACACAGACATGAAGCTCTGTCCTAATGAAAAGCATCACTCAAAATCCTACAAGACTCCTGTTGTGAGGAAGGCACAGCTTTTAATTATCTTCTTCATTTTTTTGTGTTACAATGTTACCTCTGGGATTTTGTTGTTAAATATTTGTTTTGGTTATTTTAAACTTGAAACATTTGTTGCAATGCCAGGATAAGGTAAAATTAAGCCCCTCAAACATTCTTAAGTATCGATTTAATATCTACTTAACCAATTCAATCAATCAAACTGAAGTTTAGAAGTGTTCATTGTTACAGCAAAAAATGTAGGCTCGTGAAGTCCTGTTAAATCAAGTTCATTTTTTATCTTCTAAAAAAAGGAAAAGGACAAAACCAGAAAGATACAGAGAACTCAGCTGAATATCTGGTCTTACAAAGGGATTTTGTGATAATTCTAAGTGCTCTCTCAATGCACAGACCAAGTAACAAAGCTTGTGGATTCATTCTGAGGTCTGAGATTGCACCCAGCAAACAGCAGGGGTGTGGGAGATGTTGGAATTTAGGTACAGTCACTGAGAAAAATCACAGGTAACTGCTAATCTTTCAATTCTCTTTTTTCTAGAGTATCTTCTTTATACAGAAGGCAGAAAGATTCTTCACCACAACGATAAGCCCATCATCTCCCTGAATTTTGCTGAAGCACAATAATTCTGATTCTTGCACTGATAACCATAGAATTATGGAATGGTTTGGGTTGGAAAGGACCTGAAAAGCTCATCCAGTTCCACCCCCTGCCATGGGCAGGGACACCTTCCACTAGACCAGGCTGCTCCAAGCTGCCCTTGAACACTTCCAGGGATGGGCCAGCCACAGCTTCTCTGGGCAACCTAAATTAGGATCTCCCCTCTATGCTTCAATTTTCTGTTTTTCCCTCTACCTTCTCCCTGAACAGGGGCTGAAAAAGCTAAAAAAGTTGTATCTTATGTGACTTGAAAGGCAATTAAAAGCACATGCACAAGCAGCCTTAGAGCACCTCCTGGCAGCAGCTGCTGTGTGCTGGGCCTGTGTTAGTCTGGCAAAGCAGACAAGGAGCTCCTCATCTTCAAGACAACTCCAGTAACCAAGTGTAGCAATTAATCTTTCATTAAGGAACCAAAACAGAACATGCTGCTTAAATGCACCAAAAATAGACGGCTACAATGAAGGCAGGGTTGGTTCTTTACCATTTAACTTCTTTGCACCTGAAGGGGAAGAATAAAAAGGAAAACAAATACTTTTTTAAACAAAAAGATGGATGGGTTCTATCTTTATCTCCTCTGTATATTTAATAGAAAACTACTGAAGATTAAGGATGGTTGTCCCAGGACACTCTCTGAAAAGAGAGAAGCAGTTGCCAACTTAATAATGACTTGCAATGTGTTAAAGAAAAAACTTAGCTCACCAATAGAAGTCTAAAGGGACACATTTTCAAGCACAGAAGTTTAATTCATTCAGAGATAAAATAAGCATTATCTTGGTGAAAACATCCTACCTCTGGCTTGCTGTCCACAACATCCACTTCAATATTGACTTCTGACTGTAGGATTTTTTGCTTTGTTTGTTCAACAGACAGACTCAATTTGTTGATGTAAGACTGAAGCTCTTCTGCAGAGTCCATGTTCAGCTCCACCAAAGCTTTGTGGAACTGATCCATCTGACCATCTTCTAAAAGTTCCTGTGGAAGATCAGAGTAAGCTGTGATGAACACGACAGGGCAACAGCAGTCAGCAGTGATGTACAGATACTCTGCTTGCATGACTAGAGACGATGATGTGCACACTTTGACAGCATTTGAAGTAGTTCCCAGAAGTGCTGTTCAGAAACTGAGAACATCCCCTGCATCAATAATCTCTATTAACTCACAACTAACCTTGGCAAGCTCCTATCAGAGAACACCCACGACAGCTTCTTTACCACAATGATGATGTGTGACCTTCTGCTAGAGCCCTGAGGGCAGCCTGCCCTCCTCCCAAGACAGCACACTGCAACTCTGCCTGCATTACCTGCACATACAGCAACCTGTCCAGCCTCTCCTGGTCCAGCTGCAGCTTTTCCTCCCGGCGCCGCGCGTTCAGCTCCTGCAGCCGCCGCAGCTGCTGCTGCCTCTTCTCCTGCTTCTCCTCAGAGGCCACCGTGCTGCCCAGCAGCTTGTTGGAGAAAGGCAGCTGCATCTTGTGCACGTTGTTCTCGTAGTACTCTGGGCACCGCCACTTCTGCAGCTCTGGCCATTTGGAAAGCAAAATAACTTTTTGTTCTGGCAGCTCAAAACGATGGTTCGTGTGTTATGCGCACCTCGTGTGAAGGAGGAAAGGTGAGGAAAGAAGGCAAAAAAAGTGCAAGCACAGCATTTTGTTGCCTCTTGGCAGCTGCTCCCAAGCTTGGCTGTCCCCTCTGAGTGCTGCCTCCAGGTCACACACCCAGTGCAGGCAGCTCTGAGTGCTCTGACCTCCAGGAAACACCAAGTACTACAAAGTGCAAGTGCACACTGAAGTCTCTCTGCCCAAGGGGAGGGAGAGCACTCACACATTTCTAAGGAAGGCTCATTTACAAGTGACAAATGTAAAAAAACCACTCTCTTCAGGCACTACTTCAGATGACATTTGCCATGGAAGTTTTAAAACTTCCTTAGTTCAAACAAAGTTATGAGAAATGTCCTGTGCAACTTAGGAAACCTTAAAGCAGATACAAAACACAGAAATCCTAACCCACTTAGAGGTTTTGTTGACGTATAAAGGAAACAAAAAGCTCATTTTAAATTCTTTTAAATTTAAAATGAAACATCACAATTTTCATTCACAGAGAAATCTGAACCAATACAGATTTTTTTCTTTGTAGTAGTAGTTAAATTTTATTTCTGGCTTAATTTTAAATATTAAACTGCTGTTAAATGTAAAGCAGCTTGCCACAAAGAAAGCAAAACAGAAGTTGAATATTTGTGGAAGAATTCGAGCCGAGTTCAAAACAAGGGGCAGAGAGGACAAACTAAAAACATTGAGAACTAGTGGGGAATTATGTTAAAGAACAACAACACGGGTGGGTGAACAACACCACCAAAGTGGGTGAGCACCAGCTGGCAGTGACTAGAGGTGGTGTTACCTTCCAGGTAGTCCTGGGCGATGTAGCTGTGCTCGTGCAGGATCTCCTCCATGCGGCTCAGCGTGATGGCTGCAAAGTGCCCGGGGTACTTGAGCTGCAGCAGCCGCTGCAGGTACACGGCAGCCTGGCACCCGCCCAGGTTAATGCGCTTGCAGTTCTTGGCATCCAGCCTCAAAATGCAAACAGACACAGCTCACGCTGGGGGAACTCACAGCAAATCAAACACAGCACCTGCTTCCCCACAGAGTGTTTGATTTCTGCTGATGAACGTGCACAGATAGGTATTTCAATATTTCAGCTATCAGAGAATCTAACACACCTGCTTTTCTCAGGCAACAGTGAAATCACTGCTGTGTTCACTATTTTATTGTGAAAGGCTCTGCTCTGCTTTTAAAAAAACCCCAAATGTTAAATAATTTTGGCTACAGCAAAATTATTTAACATTTGTTAAATAATGTTAAATAGAGATGTTCTGCTCTAACAACAGAAGTGATGGGTAGTGGTGCTAAAAGTGGTTTTTTAACCTTTGTGACATTTAGTGGTTGGACAAGGTTAAACCTTGAAAATTTATTACCAGGTATAATAAAGCCATCTCCTGCAGTAAGGATTAAAAAAGAGGGAAAAAAAAGGCAAAAAAATAAAGTAGAGCAATGTAGCAGAATAACCAAAATTATAAAAGCCTCCAGCATTGCAGAACTCTCACACACAGAGCAGTTCCCTTTGTCCAAAGCTGCTTTAAAACCTAAATTATGTTTGTTAATGCCCAGTTTCACCTGGGACACATATCCCCTCTCCCTCTGAAAGTACACATCAAAGCACAACTAAAAACCAAAACACAACATCTACAAGAGCTGCACTGCTTCTTCAATTCAAAACTCAACATAACTTAGCAAAGTGTGCAGACCTGGTTTTAACTCATCAGTATAAATTACTCCAAGAGTTAATAGTGCAGGGCTGGAGGAACAGGCATTTGCATCACTTGAAAAGCCAGTGGCTGCACCAGTCTTAAGACACTCAGAACTCACCTGCCCTCTAAGACTGGCAAAATGTGTGTGCACTGGTACCCTGAGGATATCACCAAGCCACTGCAGGGCCAGCTCTGCCTCCTGTTGTGGTAAAAGCTGTACAGGCTGTCCACGCCATAGGACACCTTTGGCACTTGGTAGCATTCGAAGAGGAGCTCAGACATCATTTGCCTTGAGTACAGAGGGTTGCAAACTGCTTCTGTCAGAACAATTGGGTGATCCACACAGCCCTTGGAGAGACAAGGGGAAAGAACAGTCATAAAGGTATGAAGGGGAAAGCCAGGGTTAGTTATCTCTGTTTCTTTAAAGTATCAGCAAAAACTCCTCCAAAATGGGCACAAGAAAGCACTTTATGTGCAGGGCACTAATCATGGAAGTTAAATCATATCTAGTGTTTAAGAGGGAAAAAAAGATGTTAATGTTAATTCAACCAAAGAATAAACTCATAATGGTGGAAGAGAATGGAGTTTTAAAGGCACATATAAATTATTAAAAATCTAAGTAACCAAAATCCATGCAACGAGGAGGTGAGTGAAAAGCAGCGGAGGTTTAATTTCACTCAGGGTAAAGCTTTCAAACTGGTGTTGCCATGCAGGTAAAGGGCTCCATGGTCTGAGAAGCAACTCTCAAGACAGCTGGGCATGCAGTGGTCAGCAAACACTACTAATAAGAGCATTACCCAGCAGTAAGTTTAGGGGAGTAGATGAGGAATTCAGAAAAGATTCCTCCCTGCGAGGCTGGTGAGGCACTGGCCTAGGCTGCCCAGGGAAGCTGCAGCTGCCCCATCCCTGGAAGTGCCCACGGCCAGGCTGCACGGCAGTGGAAGCTGTCCATGCCCAGGGCAGCGGGTGGAGCGCGGTCCCTCCCGACCCAAACCGGGCCCGGCCGTACCTGCGAGGGCACGCCGAGGCGCTGGAAGACGTGGTCGAGGAGCAGCTCCTGCAGCTCCAGCTGCACGGGCACGTTGCGGTCGAAGGGCGAGCGCAGCAGCCAGCGCAGGGGCTCGGGGCTGCCCAGGTCGTTCCCCACCTGGGTCTCTGCGCCGGCCCCGCCGCGGGCCCCGCGGCTCCGCGCCGCCAGCGAGCGGAACCGCAGCAGCGGCTCGGCGGGCACGGCGGGGGGCGGGGCGGGCGCCTCCCGCCCGCGTCCGGCCGGCAACGCGGGCCCGCACCGGGGTTCCGGGGCGCCGCCGCTGTGAGGCGCGGGGTCTCGAATAATGGAGATAATGTTAAATGGGTGTGCTCCGTAATGTGAGAGCTTTGTGTGCTGCCAAGGAGAGGAGATCTGACCTGTGGGACAGGGAGCAGCCAACAGAGCGCAGAATCATGGAATGGACCTTAAAAGATCTCGTTCCAGTTGCTGCCATGGCACCTTCCACCATCCCAGGGTGCTCCCAGCCCCGTCCAGCCTGGCCTTGGGCACTGCCAGGGATCCCGGGGCAGCCACAGCCTCTCTGGGCACCCTGTGCCAGGGCCTCACACTAAAAAAATCTCTTCCTAATATTGAACCTAAATTTCCCCTATTTCAATTTGTACCATTCCCCCTTGTCCTGTCCCTGCAGCTCCTGAGGAGGAGTCACTGCCCAGCTCCCCTGGAGCTCCTTCCCCCACTGGAGATGTGCCATGAGTCTGCACACAACCTTCTCCTCTCCAGGCCGAACAGCCCCGGCTCTCCGGCTGTCTGAGGTGCTCCAGTGCCCTCAGCAGCTTCGTGACCTGCTCCAGCAGCTCCGTGTCCCTGTGGTGCTGCTGACACCACCGCTGTGCCCAGTTGGCCCTCACCAGAGCAGAGCAGAGGGGGACAATCTGCTCCGACCTGCTGTCATCCCTTACAGGATCATTTGGGTTGGAAAATGCTTCCGAGATCATCGAGTCCAACCTACGACCTAAGGCAACCATGTCAACTGACCAGAGCCTCACCCAGCCCTGGATTTTGTCCTGCCTGGGCTGAGGGGCCCAGAACTGGGCACAGGAGCCGAGGTGACCCTGTCCAGAGCCCAGCACAGGGCAGGAATCACTCTCCTGGTCCTGCTGGCCACAGTGTTCCTGACACAGACCAGGGTGCCATGGACTTTGTTGGGCCCTGGGCGCAGCTGGCTCTCGTTCAGCCACTGTCCACCAGCACCCCCAGGGTGGAACCAGCCAAGATTATCTTAAATTGGGATGTTCTTCGAGGCAAGATCTTTGTGTGTTTTCAAGCCTAATGAGCAAGAAAGGAGACCTGGTCAGTGGAACAGGCAGCAGGATCCTCCCTTAGTCAAGGGCATCCTGAAGCTAACGAGCTTTAAGGATGTAGCAAATGAAGATGTTGATGTATCTCTATCTATATATTGCTAACTTGGCAAAATACTGAAGGTCCAGGTGTCCTAGAGCTGAACATGTTCATTATAATGCTACAAAAGACCCTTCCCCTGAGAATGCCCTGAAACTGCTCGGCTGATGTAACTTGCATGGAATTTACTAAGCAGTCCTAACCAGGGCTGTGCTTGAAGAGTCACTAACTCTGAATTTTTGTACAAATAATGGCAGGGAAAGTCCACGGGGGTGTGCTGGATTTCTGGAGTACCACTGAGCACCCAGGCTGGGGCAGCTCTGGAATAAACAGTGTCCCTCTCGAGTGTGTCATTATTGGCTTGCTGCACACCAGCTAACAAATCCGATTTTGTGGGTACCACCATCATCCTGGGGCTGGGCTGTACCCCTGCTCCCCTTCACACAGGGCCCCCAAGCCCTTTAAATTTTGCTGGGACACCTCCCCAGTGGTTGTGGCTTGTGGGGAGATGAAACCCCCCAGCCCTGGGCTGTGCCATTTGCCCAGGAGGTCACTGACACAGCCAGGCATCTGCCACTCCTGTGCCACCAGGCAGGGAATGGGGAGGGCCTTTCCCCCTTATTTCACCCCCCTTTCCCTGGGGAGATGGGGTTCCAGGGTGGGATCCATCCTGCCATGGCAACCAGGATGTCCCAGGCTGGCTCAGCTCAGTGACAGCCAGCGTGGACTCCAAGGGCTTCCCATGATATGACTGAGACACAATTCATCATTAAAATTAAACAGATCACAGCTTCAGCTCCTTTCCATCCCTCTCAGCACTCTAGACAAACTATCAACAGTCTGATTTCCAGAGTTGCCCCCAGCCTGCCACCCCCACTGTGTGAAATGGGGACTCAAATATTGAGCATACTTGAAGCTCAGGGCTTTAATGGCTTTTCTCACTTGTTTACCCAATTCACAAAGCAGGGCTAATAGCTTTCTTTTATCGTGCTAAGGTGTTATTAATGTGAATTAATAAGAATTTGCAGAGTTCATTTAGATCTTGGGATTAAAAGGCTCATTTCAAGGGGCTGTTACTACATAAAAACAAACACACGCTCACGAGCAAGAACATTAAATGCAGGCAATCATTTGTAATGTGCATTTACATCAGTGCTTTCTTCTCCTGAGAGCTGCACAAACAATCTAGTCAAACAACTCTCTGTGAGGTAAGCAACAGATTATGGCTTTATTTTATTGAAGGAGAAATCCACAGTGTGATGAATATCAAGTTATCAAATCACATATCTGGTTCCTCCTTTGATCACTGCTGAATTCCTTTACTCCTAAGCAATGCTTTTATAGACACACATCCTATGAAATGTGCTCGTTGCCTTTCTTGGAGGGAAGGGGGGCAGAAGGGCAATTAAAATGTAAAGGTTTATTTCCCTAAAGGATTAACTAATAGATGAGGATATACAGAATAGACTAAAAATAGAGTCTGTATGGGACATTCTTGTGCTCTACATTGAATAAGAGCCCCCGAGGAGAATCTTGTAGCTGCTCATCCTCTACACCTCTCTGGAGGGTTGAATCTGTTTTATTGTCAAGAGCAACCTTGGCTACTCAGTCTCAAAGTGGCCAAAGCACTTGGTTACCTCCCCTGTATCCAAAGACAAGAACCATAACTACAGTTTTAACATAAGCCTGGAAAGCTTCCTAACCTGTATTTATCCTCTAAATAGCAGCTGAAGAAAACATCTGACTGGCTTGGCCTTTCTCAGTTGTTCTGATCCCCTATTAATCCCTGCTGCTCCCTGCCCAGCACGGGGCTGTCCCCTTTGCTGATTTACCACCCCTTTCTTGTGACCACCAGCGCTGCAATGAGAGTTATTAAAAGGTGGTTAGAAAGGGGAGCAGTCGGGCTGTTCTAAACTTAGAGTAACCTGAAGCAAGCCATGAGGTATCCCCTGGTTCCTCTGGTGAACGAGCTGACCTTTCCTCTGCTTTTCTTCTGGTTCTGCTTGCCCTTTGTAATGCTGCTGATCGTCGCCATTATCTGGCTACAGCTGCTGCTTAATGAAGGTAAGGTGGGCAGTTGATCAGGTAAAATGCTGCTGCATAAAATTATCTTCCTCTTTAAAGCTCTCTGATGGCTATTTTTAGGTTAATGCCACTTGTCACTGCAGGCAGCTAAAGGTTTGTTGGTACTGGTGGTAGCATATAGAAAAACCAAACAAATTATTAGGCTTTTCTGCTAAAAATGCTTATAAGACAACCAAGCTGCTCCTTACCCTTCCTACACTCTCTCTTTTGCTCAGTAGTAATTTGATTTAAGAAGGACAAAGGACAAGTAATTTTTGTAGGTTTCTATTTCAAAAATCTCCCAGAAAGCAAGCCTAATCCTCTAAATCTGTACACTTTAAATTCTGGCCTCACAGTTCTCTTGCACCTCTCCTTTTTGGAAAGGCATGGAGGGTTTTACTGGGGGAACTGGTAAGGAATTCTTTTATGCTGAGGCTGATAGAAAGTTTTGAAGGGAGTAAGACATACACTTTCATTTATTTATGTATTTTTCCAGGTTTTTTTTCCAATCCATCCCGAATTTTTTCTTTTAACGTGTCAGCAACCAATAACAGGCTTTGGTTTAGGCTAATAATAAGTTTGTTGTTGCACTTGTGAAGATAAAGCCTTGCTACTGTGCTCTAATGCTGGAGAAAAAATCTAATCCCAGCTGAGGAAGTTCAAAATCAGTGACAAAATATCTATTTTACATGGCTGTGCCACATCCTTACACTTCAGTTGAGTGCTCAGGCTTTTGTCTGGACAGAGCAATTCTCTTGATGTTTTGAAGGAGATTTTTCAGGTTATTCTTGCTACATTTACATTCACAATTTCTGGCCTGTAATGACTGCTCTTAGCACCAGGCCTCCAAGTGTTTCCACAAATGCTCTAAATTACATTTTAACCAGTAAGACTAGACACATCACTAAATTTTTACATACCAGCATATTTACAGAAGAGGAACATTAAAGCTTTTCTCAGTTATAAAAATACAAGTACTCTTTTTAATAACTTCCTGACTAATTCCATCATATCCACTTCCTCTAAGCTAGTTTATAACAAGCACAAGTGAAAAAGTAGTGCTTCAGCTTCTCCTTTAATAAAATTGCTGATTAAGAGATAATTAGTTAAAATTAAACACTTGTAAAGGCCTTTTATTGTCTGGTTTGGTTTGAAAGTCCTTTATTTCAGCTGGAAAAAGTTCAGAGGAACCTTGTCCAGCTCCTTGTCCAGTTGGAATGTGCAAGTCTTGCAGCCATGGGGAAAAAGTCACATACAGGTGTTTTACATGTTCTTTTTTAACCTTCTTCTAGCACAGATGCCCAGCACAGAAAAGATTGAGAAAGAATCTCCTGATGAACCTGAATCTGACTCCGAAGATGAACTAACAGAGGAAGAAAACCAGAGTGATGCATCCAGTACAGAGATACAAGAGGAGTCAGAGTCCAGGGGAGCTGTGGGAAGACTGAGGCCCAAGCCCACTTATCTGAGCTCAAATCCTAAAAGCCAAAAGCAAAGTCTTCTTGCTGTGATCTCAAGCAGCTGGTCCCAGAGGCAGAAGATAAGATATTCCCGTGCTGAAAAGAGCATTTTCTGTAACATCCTGATGGTGAGTAGTGGGACCAGGCTGCCTCCTTGCATATCTACTGCTTTTGTGCCTCAGCTCTGACTTTTTTCACCTCTGCCTGACTCAGAGGCCTCTTGGGCAAGACAAAGCTCCAAGATTTCAACCAGGTTTCTGCCTGGTTAATAACTAACCGGAGGTTTTATTTTCTGCCTTCCCTATTTCTGATGACTCCTGTTGTAGATGAGGTAAAGGTAACACAAAATTGAGCAGAATAACTATCATGAATATGTGTGTGTGTGTATATTTAAAGGTACATATGCATATTTTAAAAGTCCTTGAGAACTGCATTTAAAATGGCAAAATTTGCTACTTATTCCTCTGAGATAAGAAGTTTAACTCAACCGTGCGTAAAAACTCTCCTGGTATTTATGGCTGGTACTATGTACTTTTAAAAAGTTGCTTCAGATGTCTTACAGTGGAGCATGTGACTGAAAATAAGATGTATTTCACTTGCTCAATAAGAGCTGAGGCCAGAAGTCTCTTTGCAAGCACAGCAGCCCTAATCCTTTTAGGCTTTACACAAATCCCAAAAGATAAATTTCAAGCAGTGGAAGAGCTTCGTGTCTTGTGTGTCTTCTCTTTCCCTGTGCCTTGACTGTCTGTTCCTTTGCAGAAGGGGCTCACAAGGGAAAGCTGCTCTGTGCCTCCAGTGTCACTATTCCCAGACCTGTCTGCTCAGTTACATTGCTGGGAGTTTTGAATTGCAGCAACTGAGGTACTCACTCATGTTTCCTTCCACCAGTTCTGCTGGAGTGCAAACCTTGCTTAGGCTGGAGTAGCCAAGCCCTGGAATCATCTTAACCACTGCAGTTATTTGACTAACACACCCTGAAGCTGAGCTTTAGCATGGCATCAGCAACACCTCAGTTGAAAGCATTTTTAAGACCATTAACACCACCAAGGTGGTACCAAGTCAGTGTAGTAACAACTTATTTAACATTCATTAATTTCCTAGTTTTTCAAAAGGTAACAGTGCTAACAATGAGCTTGTCTTGTCTAGGGTACCTTTTAGTGCTCCTAGAATTCCTCATATGTACAACCATTGACTTGGACACAGCAGCTTGAACTTGTGTTTTGTAGGACATAACATTTGTTGGGTGGGTGAGGGAAGGGAACAAGCACTGGTGTTTGCAAAATCCTGCTGAAAATGGAACCTCTTCCCAAGACATCATTGCAGTGACAATTCAGTTCTTCCTTTTCTTCCCCAGCTGCTGTGCTCCTTGCTTTCTTCTCTCACCCAGAATTTTGTCTGCCTGTTGCTCCAGACCTTTAACACCCTGAGGACTCTGCTGCTGCCATCCTATCTGGTTACCTACATGGCTCAGCTGTTTGCTTTGCTGAGTGAAAGAGCTGGGAAAATCCTGGGCTCCCTGAGTCTGGAGAGCAGAGGACTGCTGCTTTCAGTCCTGGGGAGGAAACTGCAGCTGAGCCAGGCTCAGAGAACCACCTCAGGGTGAAAACAAAGCAGGGAGTCCCATGGCAGTCCAGGTCAGCATTGGTGACAGCTGCTGCAGGATGGCAGAGGGAGGGGAATTCCTGAGAAAGAAACCCACTCCAGACTAAGCACCTTCTTAGCTCACCTCAGCTGCTTTCAGAGTGTTGGCTGCCTAAATGTGAAATGGATGACAGCTGCCAATTTCTTGAGGGATAAGCTCCTTTTTTGCAAGGACCAAGCACTCGACCAGTGATAGTTTCTGCTCATCAACACTAATCTTTGATTTCAAATAAATAAGATCAAGACAATCTCTCTCTGTAGTAGTTCTTACTGGATTTTAAATGCAATACAGCCATAGAATTATTATACTCATAATTCAATTAACACTTTTCTCATCTGCAGCTCGTCAGTTCTCAAAGTAGGAAACGACTTTTCAACGCTCAGGTCTAAGAAATTAAGCAGCCCTACCTCCAATTAACAAGAAATAATTAAGCCCTCAGCAGAAGCTGAGCATGCATGTCCCCGATTTCCGTTCAGGCTTTGTTTTTCAGCACAGCTGGCAGGCTGATGGAAGGTAGATTACAGCCTAGAGAGGCACTCGCAAACAGCTCCATTTAACCAGTTATTGGAACCACAGGGAGGGGTTTTGTAGCCTAAGGGTTTATCGAGGTGCTGGGTTTGAACAGAACAGCTGTGTGCTCTTGTGTTGATGCACACGTCCAACACACTCTTTTGTTTTCAAGAGGACCTGAATTACAAAGTAATTCAATGAGCGCGCTGCCGCTTGTGACGATCATTGTTCCTGCTGCCCGTGTGCGGTGCCTGTCTCTCCAGAGCCTTACAGGGCACACTGTGCAACACCAGCCCGCAAAAATGATGAAACCTGCCCTGGTTGTGTTTGCTTTTCCCACCCCATGCCCTGAGCCCCGCGTGGCCAAATATTTGGCCATGCTCTTAAATAAAACTTGTTTCCCCCATCTTTATTTTCGCGGCTCCTTTCTTTGGAAAGGAAAACACAAAAGAAAAAGAAAAGCTGTTTGCCCAGGACATCCCCTTCTGCCGGGAGGGAGCTTCGTGGTTCTCCAGCGGGGATCCCCGTTTCTTTCCCCGCCTGCCAGCGGCGAACGGGAAGGGCTGGATGCTCCGGGCAGATGCGGCGGGAGCGGGCGGGGAGCGGGGCGAGCTCTGGAGGGGCGGGACGGGGGCGGAGGGAAGAAGGGTCTGCTCTGCTGCTCTCGCCTCCGCCGAGCTCCGCGCCCGGCCCTGGGCGGCTCCGGCCAGCTGAGATGCGGGTCGGGAGAGCCCCCCGCTTTCCTCTCCTCCTCCTCCTCTCCGGCCGTGCGCTGCAGCGCTGACCGCCCCAGGTGGGCACTGACCTCTCCAGGTGGGTACCGACGGCCCCAGGTGGCTGCTGACCGCCCCAGGTGGGCACTGACCTCTCCAGGTGGGTACCGACAGCCCCAGGTGGGCACTGATCTCTCCAGGGATGCTCTGACCGCCCCAGGGGCACTGACAGCCCCAGGTAAGGTTGATGCTCGGCGCTGTTCAGGGGCTCCGGCCGTGCCCCGCAGCCCCAGGGGTCTGGATGTCGAGGTTGTGCACCCCTGAATTGTCGTTTTTCCCGCAGAATTTGGCTTCTGCCCCGGTGAGGAATGGGGGTATTGTCTCGGCTGTACTGACATCTTAAAGCTGTCTTCTCTGAGCCAGCGAGAAGGATGTTTGCTGGTGGGGGTCAAGGTTTTTCTCTTCACCTTTTCCACCATGCACCCTTAAAACGTGTTGGCAGAAAGGCTTCATCTGGCTGCTGCATTGTTGGGGATGCCTCTATTGCAGCCGAAGCCCTGGGGATGACATCTCCTCTCTCTGTGGGATTTCACTTGTTTAGGCTTCTTGGGTCTTTTAGACTGTGTTAACCTCTGCTCAAAAAGAAACCCTGTTATCTTGAGGTAGTTGCCAGAATGCCACAGTTTAACTTAAAAATGTTATACTGGGACCATCACTGCAAAGAAGTGAACGAACTGAGGTGGGTAAATAAACAATCTAAAGGTCTAGGAGAATATTGCCTCTTGTACTACATGATGATGTTCTAAAGCCTGGTGCTACCAAAGTGTATGCTTTGTGTAGTTTTTAGTCTGTGTAAATACACTCGGAATAGCTTCAGCTTGGCTGGGCTGGCTGTCCCTGGCAGTGTCACTGTTATAGCAGGGAGGTTGGTGCCAGCTTGCAAAAACCTGCTTGAGAAAGCTACTTTGAGCACTCCTAGTTCCTGCAGAGTTCCCCAGTACCACAGCTATGCTGATGGCACTAGTGGTTTAAACCTGGTTTTCCTGTCTTTGAGCTATGAAAAATAATGCACAAATAAATATTTGGCTGCTAAGAATAGGACTTTTGTGTGTGAATTTAGCTAAAAGTAGTATAGAAAGGGCATTTTGGTTATGCTGTGGGTCAGTGCCTCTTACAAGAGGCTGGTGGTGTGTGAGCCTGGCCTGGAGAATGGACACAGACCTACAGATGAGGGGTCTCAGTTTGAATCCTGTAGACTTTTTATTGTGAAAGCATTTATTAAAATATTTCCTTTCCTGAATCTGGCTGTAATGCCTGCCCCTGTGCCTGTCTTTGCTGGGCATTTGGAGCTCTCAGCATGAATTTTGCATGACCTTGAAGCTGCCTTGTAGTCTGCAAGTGCTTCAATAGCATCCATGACTTTGTGCTTTAATTTCCTTTTGCTGTTGTATGCAAAAGTTGCTTCCTGGGCATCATCAAGAAAGTTTGCAGCTTTGGACGCTGTAGTGGAGCTCCTGCCAGTGTGGTTTTTTTGACACTGACCATGAATAGTTTTGGATTTAATTCACCTGAGGGTTTCTTGTTCACCTGGTGCATCATTTCTCATCTGCATCCAGCAGTCTCTGTCCCAGAGCTCTTCCATGCTGCAGCAAGCAGGTATTTTTCTCAGCTTTAAAGATAGCAAAACCTGGATTGAACACTTTGGAGCACAGTATTAGTGAGAGTTGTAATTTGGTAGTTCCTTTTGGCTGAAGTAAGCCTCCTGGGAGGTGGAGGATGCATTTCTCTGTGCCAAACTGTACTGCACGTCTTTTGTGACCTTTTGCACATCATTTAATCTCCCTGTTTTCCCCCCTTCTTGTTTGTAAAGCCCTTTTTTGCAGGGGTGGGGTCTGTTAAACATTAAGACTCTGTTGGGAAGCACTGTATGTATAAAAACATAGATAACAATTTCTTTCTCCTCTGGCCTCAAAACTCTGGAAGATGTTGGTAAAAAGACCCAAACTCTAATCTAGTGTAAACTGAAGTGACCTAATGTGTTTTGGTGGATTTAAGTGATAAACATATCTGAAATCACTATGTCAAAGCATTTTTAAGGTCCTGCAGCATGTGGGGAACCCTAACTTGTCAGCAGGACCTCTCTGAGTAACAGCTGGGTGAGCTGTGGCTGTTTACATCCTTCTCCTGCAGGAGTCATGGGATGATTTAACTTGGTTGACATCTGTTTCCAGTAAAGAGGAATTTGGGTTCTTGGGTCCAAGCTGTATAAAGAAAAATAACACTGAATGTTTGGCTCAAGATCCCAAGAGGGCGCAGCAGCAACAGCAGCTGAGCTCTTGGGTTAATCAAAACACATTTTTGAAGAATTTTTTTAAGATATGGGAAGGAAAAAACCATAAATGTTGTTTCCCACTTTGCAGTATGATTTGATTAGTTGGATAGAGAGTTGTGTTACTTGTCAAAGCTTTATAAACTGCAATGGGTGAGTGTCCAGCTTGCCTTAAGGAAAATATCACACACTGGAGTGCTGAAATGGGAGCCCAAAGAGATGCTGGCACCTCGGTTCTTTACAAGACCCAGCTGGCCAAACCTTTCAGAACCCTGCTCTGGCTGTGTTTGACCCTGCTTTAAGCTGGAGGTTGGCTGAGGTGGTGACCTGAGGAGCCCCTCACTGCTTGAGATGGTGCAAACTGCTCCAGGAGCAGCGCCTTTCCCTGTCTGCCCAGAAAAGGAGCCCCCACCCCTCCAGGGCCTCCTTAAAAATCACTCTGTGACTTGCACTGGGATCTTCTCTTCTGGGTAGGGAGGTCACTAGGGCATACATGCAATACACTCTTAGCTTTTTACATCCTTTAAACACTAAAAACTACCATACCTGAGCAACAATATTGTATATTTTAGCTTCATATGCCTTTTAGGCTCTCAGTTCAGCAAAATATTTTTTAATTGGGGATGTTATGGCCCATATGCTTCTATTCCAAGCAGTTTAAATGCTTTCAGTTGGAGACATAAAAATATCTTAGTTGTGACATGATGTTTGAACCTTCCTGCTGCGGATGCAAAATCCATATGGCAACAAGGCTTAATTGAAACCTGCTGGAGTTACTTTTCTCCTTCAACATATTATATTAAATATTCTTTATGCAGCTGGCTTGAAAGGACTAAGCCTTAATTAGATATTTCTAATCAATTAGTGCTTTTGGAAATTCTGTTCCTTTCCAAGACTCATGACTTTGGTTTCTGTAAAGCATTTCAGTTTGGTGAACTACATCTCAAGTACAGCCTGGGTGATTTATTAATTATTCATTCCACAGACTTTAGGTGTAAGTCATCTACTAAAGAGTTATGGATGGGGTGGGTAAGTCCTTCCAGGTGTGTTGTGTAGTGGAAAGCTTGTCTGAAATCAGAACTTGTTGCTTGAAGAGTTGGGTCTCTAAATTGGTTTGAGCTTCAGATGTTTGCAATATCTCCTGGTATTTGTTGCTGTTTGGTCAGACCGTTGGGTCAGTTTGCAGGGGAGTGTGTTTTGTGATTGCAATTAAGATTGGAGAAAGAAATACAAAAGCTGATGTAGCTTAAAGCATACTCCCCAAAGCAAATTACTCCAAGAGTCTGGAATGTGTTGGTGGGAGGCTTCAGTTTTAGTGAGATGTTGCTCCGTGCATGCAGGAGTCCTTCCCTTCCTAAATAATTGTTTCCATCTGCAAGACTTATTCCATCAGCCCCCAGGGCTGCCAGTGCCTGGACTGCTGAGCTATTAAAATCTGTGTCTCTTGTAAGAATGACAATCTTTCCCACTAAATATTCTGTGCCAGCTGTGTGCAAAGGGAACTTTGCTCTCATCATACAGAAAAATAATAGGGCAGCCCCCACTGGGGATCTTTTAGAACAAATAATATTCTGGTATTTCTTTCCTGTACTTTCAAATTTTTAGAGGGAAAAGTTTCAGAACCCTTGAATCTTCCTGCATAACATCTGGCAAGCCCCCTGTGAATTCACTAGTTCTCTGAAAGTTTAGTTCTTCTATAATACGGAATTTTGGCCATCTGTGATAACTTCAGTTCTGGTCTGGGAGGTGTGCTCATGGACATGCACACTCCCATCACACAGTGAAGTGACGGTAGCCTGCTTGGCCACTGCACACTGGTGGGTCAGCAGTAGCAAACTGGGCAGCCTGGGTATGAATGAAGCACTGACAGGAGGCTGCTGGCCAAGAGTTATTTTATATTCCTCAGTTATCCTTGGATCACCTAGGGAAGCATGAGTGATGTGTCATTATAACTGAGAAACATTGGAAAGGCGCAAATCTGGAGTATTGCTCACTCCCTTGCCTCTGTACTTTTCTCTTTGAAGGCTCTCATTTCTGAATTAGATTTCAAGTGGTGAACACTGGAAATGAAGGTGGGATTTCTTGTATGTAAGCCCTTGAGTGAACATGAGCCTGGAACTCTCGCGAAGCCCATAGCAGGTGGCCAATGTATAATGGCACTGGAAGGATATCCTCTTTAGGCAACAAATAAATACAGCTTTGCTGATGAAAGTTGTTTTTCTCGGTCAAGGTAAAGCTGGGACAATGTTCCTGTTTGAAAGCAGCGGGGCTGACACAGTGGAAGGAAATCCCTGTGTGTCCCCCAGCGGAAGGTGAGGCATGCAGGGCAGTGTATACATCCCTGCAGCTGATCTCCCAGCCCCTTGTTTGGGGCAAACATTCCCCAGCCCTGGCCTCCCTCCAGCCTGTGCACAAGCAGGGTAAAACGAGATAAAGGTAACAGCTGTATTTAGCTGCAGTGTTTCCTTTGAGTAACGGGAGAGGAAGGATCCCTCCTGGGAGCAGCCATATCCCTCATCCAAGGGTTTTGGAGTTCATTCACTCCGTGCTTCCTACACTGCCTTGGCAGCACTGCAGGCACGAGGCTGCCGGATGTTTGCAGGCCAGGAAGGGTTTGGAGCAAGCACGGAGCTGCCAGCTCCCCTGGGAGAATCCAAGGCTTGGTGAAATACCAGCACTCACCCTGGAAAAAGCTTTTTTTGGAGAATGCCTTTTTGCAAGGTTCATTCTAGCTGTAATAATGTGTTAGATGGAAGGAAACTTAACTGGAGAGTGGAACTGGTAAATAAGATCAAGGAATTGCTGCTTAAGGCATTTCTGTGAATTCTGCTAATGTGGTCTGTGCAGTTTTCTAAAGGATTAGCATCATTGTTACCAAAGCAGATGGCAAAGGAAAACCAGTCTTTGTAAAGGTCAAGAAGCTGCTAGCTGGGGGTCTATGAATATCATTTAACCCCATAAAAGTTCTTTTTCTGACACTGGCCCTAAGTCAGGCATCACAGCTCATTTGGATCTCTCAGAGTTCCAGGAGGATGTACACTGTGAAGCCAGCTTTATTACGTGAGCTCATCAGGTAAAAAATTCAAACAAGGGCTCAGTCCCCTCTCTATGGGATGGTAGCTTTTAATTCTCTAATTAATTAGTTAATTGACAAAGTCCCTAACTCCCATGCTTATGAGGAAGCCAGTTTCCCATCTGATGGTGAGAATGCCCCTCCCTCCTCCTTGAGCATGGTACAAGTATCTCAGCAGGCAGCCTGGGAGCCTCAGCAGTGCAGATTGAAAACATTTTGGTAAGGTGATGTATTTACAGCTTCCACCATGGAAGTTTGATTTCTACCATTCCTATGGGTTCTTCCAGTTATTTCTGAAGAGTTTGTCCTATCAGAAACTGCCCAAGAGCTGCTTTTGCAGAGCTGCAAGAGCAGCAGTTGTCATCACCTCCTCTCCTTCGTCTCTGCCATATGTGTAGCTCTTGTTTTAGCCCAGTGGCTGCTCCCAGTGCAGATCAGGCTGAGCTGTATCAGCAGTTTTGGGGCCAAAACATGAGTAGGAGTCAGGTCAGCAAACACAGCCAGGTGATGCCTGTGTCAGAAAATGTACAAAAGTTTGGTTGCTTACACCGGGGTGTGTTAAAATGTGTGTTTCTGAATGTTAGTTGGGTTAAAGTGTTTATTCTTCAAAATTACTAGAGCTATGAGGTAAAACAATGGCTTCGATTTCTTTCTCGTGTGTTTTTAGGTTTATTTTTATGAAAACTTCATAGTTTTAAATTCACCTGTGAGTCCAGGTTGAATTTCTGCTTCTTTCACTTGTTGGTTTTGACTGTGGCTTTTCAGTGGCTGATCTGTGTAAAATCTTCTTTTGGCCTTGGCACTGAGCACTGCACCAGTCTGACCTTGCACACCAGGTGTAAACTGAACAATAAAAATCTGTCTTGCATCAGTTGACACTGATACCTGAGACTCTGTGTCCCATCTCCTCTCTGGCCCTCCAGTTAGAGGAGAGGATTTTACACAGCAAACAGCACGTGGGGATTTAGAGACACTGCTCTAATCCCTGACTGACCTTTGAGATGATCTTACACCACCAGCCTCAGCTGCCCTCAGTTCTTCCTGTAAATCCTGCACTACCAAGCTGCTTGGGAAGTCTGTAGCAAGCTCTTCCATCCCCTCCTCGGCCCCCAAGCCACATCATGTCTGGCATCTTCCAGTCCTGGTTTTCATAAAGACTCGCGTAATTAAACTTCGTCATTCAAATTTCGGAAAAACAAGCCCTCTTCTAATGAGTTAACTGGCTCTTGACTACAAATAGCTCTGTGAGAGCTGTGAGCTGAATTGTGCAATCAGATCCAGCATCTCAACCAGTTTTGTTCCAGCTGTTGCATCGTTTATAGACGAAACCAGTACAGACAAGCTCTGAGCGGTGACTTCAGAGCCAGGCGCCAGCAGAGCAAAAATAGTGGATGCTGACTTCTTTTTTCACTTCTGAGCCTTTAAACAGCAGTCCAGCTCTCTTCTCGAGGACAAATGAGGAGAATGCCCACAAATATAAATTACAGGCCACTTGTAATCTCTCTCCACACGGAGAAGTTTGGCTTCATCCTGGCAGACCTGTTGCAGCTGAAGAGATGACAAAGTGGAACAGAAGCCTGTTAGGATAAGTGATGGCACTTTGGAGTACCACAAAACTGTTGTTCCACTATGAGTGGAATAATTGGCACTTAAAATTGCCTGGCTGCTAAATAAGAGCTTCTGCTACTTGACTGTATTAAATCTTCTTTTTATGTTGGAAATAGCTGATGGAGCAATCAGGATCTGGGAAAATGGAGCTCCCCTGGAGAGGGGGTGTCCTTCTGTTCCCCTGCTCAGAGTCTGGTGGATCTACCCACAAATGGGCACAGGGGCATTTCATTCCCAAATAAACTCCCTATAACAATGTATGTGGGGACTTATTTGGCAATTATTTTTCTCTGAATCCTGGAGTATTTAGGTGAGTGGATTTAGGTTTTAATGTAATCATTCAACAAGATAAGCTTCAATAACGGGGGGAGGTAGGGGTTCTGCAGCTGAATTTCTGAAGTAATTTCAGCTAGTCTGGCCCAATATAAAAATTTATGAGGTGATTATAAAAGCCATAATAGGCTAAAATCTGTCAAAACAAACAAACAAGGAAACCTCCTAAATGAAACATTGTTTTGAAAACTCTATTTGTACTTAGGCCATGCTCAGGTGTTTCACTTTTAATCTTAACAAATAGCTTAGTTGTGGAATTATGATCATGTCACTCCTTTTCTCCTCCCCTCATCGTCTTACCATCCTTACTAAAACCCAGCTTATCAGTAGCCATTGTTGAGCTGTCTCATAACCCTGGTAGCTGCACGATTGTGGGGCCGTGCCATGGGCATGACTTCTCCCAGGAGTGGATGTTTGGCATTCTTTGGGCAGCAGCTCCTGCGGGATGCCCGCAAACTGACTCATGGTGAGCTCAGCCCAGAGAGCCCATCCCCTGCAGTGATTATGCTGCAGGAAATAAACAAGATGACAACCTGATCGATCACATCTTTGGGCTGAGAACTGGGGCACCCCAGGAAGAAAGTCCATTCCTGCCATTCTTTCTATTTGTTGCTCCATTGCCCCATCCCTTTCCCAGAAGGGAACAGAAAATCCAACGTGCAAAAATCAAAATGAGGTTTGTGAAACCAGCTGGGGCGTGAGATTTTGCATATTCTCCTTCTGTGAAAATGAAGGGTGTTCAAAGTGCTCTGTGGAGGTGGTGCTGGGGATGATCTGTGCAGAGCAGAGTCAGAGAACTCCTGTGTGCTGGGCTGGCACGAGGTGCTGGCCACTCCCTGCAGCTGGAGAGGGGACTGGCTGCTGCTCGCTGGTCCCACCTGCCTCTCCTCCAGAGGGACGTGTGGCCCTTGTCACCTGGCTGCAGGGATAATAGGTCCCCCTGCTTGGAGGAAGTGAACAAGCAGCTTGCTGGTCATTACTCTGGTGCCTGTGACTGCTTTCTGCATTCAGTGTCCAGAGGGAGAGATTTTCCTGCGAGGCACAGCCCCCTGTAGGTACCAGACACGTGTTTGAGCAGGGAGGTAAACGAGGTCATCCTCTGAAACCCGCTAAGGCTTCTAATTTTATACAGCCTTCAGTGCCCAGGAGGCAGAGGCATATTCAATTTAAATTAATAAGTAAGTCTTGGTTATTCATCAGAATAAATGTTTTTGAGTGTTAAGAATAGCTCCTGCCTTAGTGCTTCCTCCTATTGTTGCAGCTCCTCCTTGAGCAGTGGAAATGTTTGGGGTGATTTAAATTACATTTACAGTAGTAATTAGGTGTAAGCAACTTTACAGTTGACTTATCTGAATATACATCTGTGTCTAAAGAGACTTTTTTTTTTCCCTATCCCACCTCCTTGATTCTCCCAAGGCAGGACATTTTCAAACAGGGTAGGCAGCTGGAGATACTGATTTTTATTAATATTGATTATTGATCCTCCAGCTCCCTGGGCATCCTCCCAGCAGGATGACAGATTAGTTCTTGTCTCATGCAGTGAAGTCATGAGTGGAAACACTTTGTAGGGCCTGAGTGTTGCTGGGGCTGTTTTTGGCAGCTCTTTCCCTGTGAGGTGCTGGTTTTCCCTCCCAGCTCAGGCAGAGCAGAACCAGATGTGTGGCAGGCCCAGCTGCTGGGAGCTGCTGCCTTGCCCAGACCTGGCTGCAGCTCACTCTGTGCCCCAGGCCACAGCCCGGCTGCTGCTCCCTGCCAGACTGGGAGCAAGCTGGGCTTGGATAATCTCACTGATTTAGTGACTCCAGAAACTGGAATAATCCCTTAATCTCACTGAGTCTGTGTGATGGATGGGTAGCAGCACTTGAGGATTTCCTTATGTGATGGATTGAACGGGGATAAATGATTTTCAGATTTTCCTAATGTTATATATCCTCAAAATAAACCTGAGAAAAAAGGAATTGAATAAGTTTTCCAACTCCACATTGCAGTGTGTCACTTGCATTCATTTTTCAGGGTAACAAACTGATTTTGGGATGCTTGAAAAATGTAAAGCTGCCATAAGATCTTGCAATGCAGCCCATGGATGTTTTATTCCAGCTGACCTGAAGGCTCTGGTGCCCAGCTCTGCCAGGCACCATGCAGAGGCAGCTCTCCCAGACTGCAGGGACCTCCTCCAGTCTTTAGGTCTGCTGAAATTCCTGACTATCCAAAAGCATGTCGGATGTTTTCCCAGCTCCTTTTGATCCTGAAAAAGTCAGGCCAAGTCATGTCAGCTTGGCAGGATGTGTGGATACCTTCAGAAACAACTTGTGCACTAAAGTGGTGACGGTAACAGCGCTGGGTCTGTTCCCGTGATTCATTTGAACTAATTGGCTGCTGAGAGCATCATGTGTCTCTTTGTCTCCATATTTGAGTAAGATTCAGCTCCTGTGATCCAGATAATCTTATCCTAGTGAGCTTGTCTCATCTCTGATGATGCCAGGAAGACTGTCCTGGAGCATGAAACATGCTGGAGAGCTCAAAACCAGAGCTGGAATATTTATTCTGATTCACTTGGAAAAAGCAGACTCAGCTGGCCTCTATTCCTCCACCTTTTTTCTCACAAGCACAATCTAGGAGATAAACTTACTGATTACTCCTCTCAAATGCCATGAATAACTGAAGGCCAGACAGGAGGGGAGATGTGAAAGGCTGTAGTGCAGCTGTTATTATCCAGAGATCAGAAACTTTCAGCAGTGCTTGTGTACTCTTTGTGTGAGTAATCAAAGCTGAATGTACTCTAAAAGAATTCTGTCTTCATCTGGATGCTTTAAATTTGCCCAGTTGTGCAACAAGCCTGGCTGAGTTATTACTACTGTATGAGAAACCTGAGGATGAAACTGCCTGGTACGAGTGTCTGGCAGGCTCTGTCTGCAAATTGACCCATTAAAAAGGATGATCAGCTGGCTGCTGGAGTTATTAAAAGGCATTTAATGACAAGGGACACCACTGAGGGACAAAAGAAATAAAGTTATGGGTTGTGGTGCCCATCTATTTGCCGTGCTGGCAGGTTAGAGGTGATTTTATGTCCAGGAGAAGGAATGGCCTGAAACCCAACCCCTTGTTTCAGGGCAAGGTGTGCTCGGCGGGGAGCGGTTTGGAAAAGCTGATTGTTCCCTGGGGAGAACAAAATGCTTTTGAAATTTTGTAAAAACAGAAAGCAAAGAGCAGCCACATTTCTCTTGCAGGTGTTTTTGTTGTCATCCCTCCTTGCTCTCCCGTCCCATGTCTCACATCCTGAGCAGTGTGTGTGGTCACACATGATGGTGACGCTTCTGCAGCGACTGTAGTCTGTGTAGCTGCAAAAAAGGATGAAAAATATTTAATTTGCTTTCTGTGTGTTCCTACCATTTTCATTAGTGGGTGAATTTTTATGACGGATAGTTGGAAGGAATTCTTCCCTGTCAGGGTGGGCAGGCCCTGGCACAGGGTGCCCAGAGCAGCTGTGGCTGCCCCTGGATCCCTGGCAGTGCCCAAGGCCAGGCTGGACAGGGCTTGGAGCAGCCTGGGACAGTGGAAGGTGTCCCTGCCATGGCAGGGGTGGGACTAGGTGGTCCTGAAGGTCCCTCCTGTGCTACCTGCCTGTGTGTGATTCTGTGCTGCTGTAAAACCTGTGCTCTCTGGGTTTTGGTTAGAACTGAGCTTTACAAGCTGGCACTTTCTGTGGTTGATCTGGTGCTGGTGTAGGAGGAGCTAAATGTGGATAAACCTGAGTTTTGAATTATGGGTGGAGGAATAAATTTTACAGGAATTGTGGGTAAGGAGGAAAAGAGAGGAGATTCCCACGAATACTTTTGCATAGTTAGTGTGGGGAGTGCCAATGTCCCAGACCCAGCACCTTCCCAGTGCCAGCCCTGGGTCTGAAGCTGGAGAGTGAGGCAATGTTCCTTCAGCAGCAGGGTGAGCTCCAGCATTGGTTGGGAAAAAAAAACTGTGTTAGTAGGAATAAAACCAAGATGGGCTCTTTTATGATGAGGGATTGTCTCTAAAACAGCTGCTGCTGCCCTTTGAGCTGTAGGAGGCAAAGCTGCTGAGCTGATGACCCAGCCTGACTGGGAATATGGGGAGCACAGAGTGGGGTTTTTACTTGTGCTGGATGAGCTCTGTATGCCTTCACTAAAAAAACTTGAATAAGTTACTCATCCCTTTAACTTCGAGATTCTGAATAAAAAAATGCCAGAAGAGAGGAGAGTTACTGAAACACTGCAGAGAGAATAACAAGGAAAGAGCAAAAACTGTCAGGAACAGCTACAGGGCATCCGATTGCTTTAACCCTTTGCTCACTTGTGCATTGATTGTCAATGAGATTTTCAAAGAATAATCTGGATCTTGCAAAATATTCTCTGTGGGTGTTAGGAGTTTACACTGCTCTTTCAACACCAGTGTCTTACATCCAGCTGGGGTTTACTCACTGCTCAACTATGGCAAGAAACGCTGAATTGCTTTTTTAATAGGCACTTGGGGTTTTTTTCCCCTGCCCTCCCCACGTCCCCGGGCAGATATTTTGTTCTTTTCTTGATGTTCTCTTCAAGTACAAATGCTAAGGAGCGAATGGGCTGCTTGACTCCTCCTCCCTGGGCTGCCTTTGGGAGTTCCTTGTTGGCGTGGGCTGAGGCTCACGTTAATGTTTAGCCCTCCCGAGCTGCAGCCCAGCCTCGGGAGGAGCTCGGTGCTATTTTCTGCTCTCGGAGCTGCCTGTGGGCTGTCCCCCGTGTCCCCCGCGTGGGCGGCTCCGCCTCGGGCAGCGCTGCTCGAGGGCTCGCCTGGATTTACTGTCACTGCTGCCGGGCGGGGGGACACGGGCAGGGAGCAGAGGATGCTCCTTTGTCACCTCGTGGGTGACGGGGAGCAGCTCTTCGTGGCCAGCAGCGTGTGCTCGGCACGGATGGACTGACTGCCGCGCTCCTCCCGGCTGGACATGGACAAGTGTGGCTCCAGGATGGGCAGGGGGGGCATGGCCCGGCCCCGGGGGGTGCTGGCCCCGGTGCGGGCAGCCAGCTGTGCCCAGCTGCTCAGCAGGTACGGAGCGATCCCTGGCATGGGGTGGTCCCGCTGCTCTGCCCCCTGCGCCGGGCAGCGCCTGGGATGGGGCAGGTGGGGGCAAGGTGAATTTCTGGAGGGGAGCAGGCTATTGTGTGCTCTTAAAATAGTGCTTTGAGTGCCCTGATCCTGAAATGAAACCTGTGGAAATTCCCTTTTTTTTTTCCCCCCTCATACTAAGCCTACGGAAATCGCTGTTCTTTTCTCTGTGCTCACTCTGGGCTGAGTGCAGCAAGCTGGGGAAGTGGCACCTGAGGGGCTGAAATGCTTCCTTGTGACCCAGTGTAACCTGCCTTGGGATCTGCGGGCTCTTCAGGGGTTTGTGGATGTAAGAACTGCTGATTTATCATGCAATTAGTGGAGGACAGAACTGAAATTTGAACTGCTTTGCTTGACAAACATTGTTCTGCCTTTTTGTTTACTAGGTATTATAGGAGTTAAGAATTCGTCTAAGTGTACTTGCATCAGTTGAGAAGTTTGAATTGAATTTTAGAATGTTTCCTTGCTGTAGTGGTCAGAATCTGTTGATTTTAGGTGAATGTGCTGACAGTGCTTTTACTTCTAATCACAGCTTACATTTTCATGTGTCTATCTGAGTTCTCATTTTTTCCAGTCCAATTTGATGACACTGTGCATTCAAAGCGAGACAGAAACTCTTTAGAAGACCCCAGGCAAAATTTGAGTTGTGAAAAAAAATTAATAATAATTGCAGGGGGACTGACACAGAAATGATATGGTAAACTACTTTAAAATTACCCACGTGTAAGAGAACGAGATTAAAACCTTCAGTGTTGCAGGCTTTCTTTGATAAAAATCAAAATATTTGTTAACAACTTAAGGCTTTTGCCAAACGAGTTAGTTGAGTTCCAGTGTCTGTGCTGGTGCCAGAACACCTCTGTGGTCAGCTCTGAGGAGGTGCTACAGCACAAACCTCAAACTTGCTCACAGCTTTGCCCAAAACATTGAACCCCAGCCAAGTGGCACTTGCCACCTGCTCACTCAGGACTCACCACAGGTGAGGTGTCTGTGTGTTTATGTGTAGCTAAGCCTCTTGCCTAGGATTGACCTAAAACTTACCTGTCCAATAGGGCAAGGATATGCCAGCCTGCTTCTAATTAGTTGACCATAATCAGTGCTTATTTTTGATCAGCAACTCTGGCTTGCTTTGTTGAGTTCCCAGTCAGATTCCTGCTGGCTTGCAAGGGGCTGGTGGTGCTGTCCTGGCTCCAAAACAACACTGAGAAAAAGCCACTGCTGAGCCAGGTCTGCCTCCCTCCTCCTCTTCCTCTCAGTGCTGTAAAGCTCGTGGGACCTGGGGTGAGTCACAGGCAGAGCTGGTGGCCCTGGGCTGGCTGGTGACACTCCAGTAACAGAATTGGTTATAAATCCCAGCCAAGAGCTTTTCATGGCAGCATTACAGCCAAGCACTTTGTGTTATGTGTAATAACTCTGGCCTGAGAAATCCAAGCGAGGAGTTGATGACTCCTCCCTGTCTTCCTGCATCCCTGAAGCTCTCGTGAGTGAAGCATAGCTGGATTCCAGCACACCTCTCCACCCCTCCTTCCCCTGTGCTGGTCAGCTCGTCACTCTTGTGACCTCTCCAACATCTCTGGGCTGTTCTCATGCAGCTGAGCAACAACTTGCAGTTACTCATTCTGTGCTCTACTGCAGGTACAGCTGGTAGAATGGGCTAGAAGAAGAAATAAGGATGAGTTCTAACACCCTGATTTACTCCAAGTTCAACATTTGGGAAGCTGTAGGACAATGTGTGAACCTGCTTCAGTAAAAGGCAAAGGCATTAATGAATGATCACACAAGAAATAAGTTCACAGCCTTCCAGAGTGGATTCAAACATGCTGGCAGCCTTTCCTCTGGAAGCCAAGTGGTCCCTCAGCCCTTGGTCCCTCAGCTGAGTGTCTGAGGTGTGCACAGGCTGAGCATCTCTCTGAAGTGCCAGCAGTGATGGCAATGAAGTAAAGGTGCCTCAGCTGGGGTAACGGTGGTGTGTTTTGAGGATGTGTGAGTGACTGGGAGGTGTTGACTCATTGGCCTCAGCAGAATCCCTGGCAGTGTGTGCTCGGGGCTGTGACAGCAAAGTCACCAAAGGGCAGTGATTCCCTGGCTGCTGCTTTCCTCTTGGCACTCCTGTGCACAGGCTCAGCCCGGGGCTGCTTCTGTACGGGAGAGGGGAGTGGGTGAGGACAAGGTGTGGGAGCTGCTGGGCTGTGGGGTTTGTAGCCCCATGCCAGCTGGGCTGAGGGGTTTGGGATCCTGCTGCCATGCTGATAGGTGGAATTGGAAAGGCAGAGCAGGTCCTTGTGGACAAGGACATGGACAAACCTGCTGATGTGTTTGAATGGACATGGATTCAGTGGAGATGGAAATAACGTTAGGAATGCCACATTTTAATTAATGGCTGACATCTAATCATGCTGTAGATCAGCTTCATCAACTCACAATCACATTAAAGATCCCAGTACTACTAAAGATTTGTTTTGGCCAGGTACCTCTTTCTCCCAGCAGGATTTCCCTTTGGATGAAAGCCCTTTCCTGTTTGGCTTACCCTGCTAATGCAGGGAAAGTGAACAACAGGCTCGTCCACTGTGACCTTACAGTCAAACACAAAGCCATGCACAGAGAGGATGGCTGGTGTCTTCTGAGGCCAAAACAAGCCCTAGCGTGGTGGGACAGACACACACCTAATAGTCTGAGCTAAACATGCTTTGAATATTTTTAATTTGGCTGTATCTGCATGGGGTTATCAATCCTGTTCTTGTTCTGCTCTGAGTTTCAGTCAGAGATGCCTCTAGGCAGATCTGTAATTAAAGGCAACTTTCCCTATTCCTTAGCTTGTTTATTTAGCCCCTTACTAGATGGAGGAGAGACAAATCAATTCCAGATGAAGACCTGAGACAAGGAAGTAGAGATGGAGTTTCTTAAATGCTTTGATAGAGACACTTATTGTCAGGAAAGTTACAGCCTCTGCTTTAGTTGAGATCCAAAGCTGTGTGGAGGTAACAGATTAATGGAATGGGTTGGGTTGGAAGAGACCTTAAAGATGTCAAAGTTCTAAAGTGACCCATGGGAAGGGATGCCCATGATCAGGTCAGGTTGTTCCAAACACTTCCAGGGATGGGATATCCACAGCTTCTCTTTGCCAGTGTTCCACCACCCTCTGGAGTTTGCCCAGCACAGAAACCACGGGAGGTGCCAGGCTGGAGCAGCAGGATACACACAAACCTCAGGATTGACATCTTCCACTCCACACAGCCCTGAGCAAAGGGCTGCTGTTTGCTTTTTCTGCTCTCTCTGGGAATGCCAGGGCAGGAGGTGAGGCTGTGCCTTCTTGCTGCTGCTCTGGGGCAGAGCTGCAGCTGGTGGGAATTGCTGCACGCACAGAGCACGATCTGGCATGTCCTCTTTATCACTGGCAGAACAGGCTTCTTCAAAACAACCTGAAATGACGCTGCTCCCAGAGCTGCTTGCATAATGGAAGATCTTGATGAGCTGATTGCTGTGTTACTGAAAACAAGCTGTAATCTTATTAGTAAATTGTGGCACTGACATCTTAGCTATTCTCGCTGGTGCTGTAGAGACAGACCTTCAACTGTGCCATCCCACGTGTGCAAAGGCCTTGATAAAATGCCTTAATGGGGACATTAGTGGGGGTTGGCAGCAGTGCTGGACAAAACAGCCTGGGCTAAAGGCACTGTGACTTCTCACAGGGGATACTCTCTGTGAAACTACTAAATATGTGAGCAAAAGTCTGGTCAGAGATATGCAGATGAACATCAGCAGTGGCAGACTACTGCTAAAATTGCTTTAATTCTGGCTCTAGCTGCTTAGGTTGGGTTAAGCCAGGGAAAGGGAAGCATGGTAAGAGTCTGTTGGGTAAGTTACTGTTCATTGCCACTGCAGTAATTTGATAATTAGCCTCTCTTTGCTTTTATGGCCTGGTCTGAGGCATCTGAACCAGCCATGTGCTTTCCATTTTCTCCTAAGAGTAAGCCTTAGTAGTTCTTTTCTGCACATTCGTCTGAGAAGGAAGGGATATGTAGTGGTGTTCATGTACAAAATTTGGTGTATTTTGAGGGTAATTAAGCCAAGCATTAAAGTGTAGTAGGGCTTTCTTCTGGTTTAGACCTTTAGTAGAAAAGTTGTGGAATTTTTGTTCATGAGGCATCTCCCGCATAAAATTGCTCTCTGTAGTAGGAATAGAGTTTTGTGTAGTTCTGTGTGTCTGAATGAAATAGTGATCATATGTATTTCTTGCAAGGTTTTGATAATGAGTAGACTGACTTCCTCCATACAGCAACCTGCTTTTATATTTGCATTGATAATTTTGATAGAGTGAGGTTTAAGCCTCAAATAAGCAAAATGGCTATATCTATGTTTTTTAAAAAAGTATATATATGAGTTACAGCTTCAGGATTTTCTCAGTTTTTCAAATACTCCTGTCTGTTATTCCTGGTGCCTTTATCCCACTACATGATTTTAAACAAGAAAACCTAGTATGTTATAAACTTTGATGTGCTGATCTTTAGGTGATTTTTTTCTCTTCAGAATTAACTACACATTCTATCATTTAGGTTTAAGCTGCTTGCTTAGGGTAAGAACCTGGAAGCAGTGTGAGGAGAGCCTGCATGGATTTTTTGGTTATTTCTTCAATTTTTGCTTTTGTGCTCATGAGTTGTTTTTGACCTTGAAGTAAATTGAAAGCAGGTAGGATGTGTGTGTGTGACATTAATGCAGTTCTGTTCTCTGACTGAGGGTCTTTATCTGTCAAAATACTGAAAACAGTAAATAGACTAATCTCTTTTTTTTTTTTTTGTTTTCCTTACAAGATGCTTGAGTTCCATGCTCATGGTCTGGGTTGTTGTGAATGATGCTGTGACTTGGTGTGCTGCTCCCAACCTGCTCCCGAGGCCCAGTGAGGCTTTCTGTTTCTTTGTTCCATGGCTTTGTGCTTGCTCCAGATCTTTGGAAATGTCTTTAAAGACTGAGTGCTGCTTGTGTGGCAGGACTGCCTTGTCTGCCTGAATTCTTCTGTTCCTGTTGCCTTTTTCTCATCTGAGTTTTCTGGAAGCAGAAACCTTAAAGGAATTCCATTTTCTTGGCTTGCACTTGTTGCCTCCTGGTCTGTTTGAAATGCTTGAGAAGGAACCTTTTTATTTATTCATCTGCTAGAGAGGTATTTCAATGAGGGAGGGATGTTGAGCAAGCAGAAAAGAAGCCCAAGCTGCTCCAGGTCCTTTGAGAAACTCTCTCATGGGAGTGATTCAAGCCTGGAGTGAACATAGCAACAGTGTTTATTGTATTTTGGTATTCAAGAGGGCGAAGAATTACATGAGTGTTTGCAACATATTTGCAGTGTGTTGACAGTATCTAGGAACAGATCAGAAACTCCTCTGGGGCTGCGTTTTGCAGCCCAGGGTCAGTGAGCCCCCAGCACTGAGCCAGGCTTGCAGAGCTTCCTGGGATCCTCGTGGAGGGGACATGGAGAGGGAAAAAAATTAACTGTAAGGTCTGTGCCAGCCTAATTTCTCACAGCTGTGTTATTCATGCTGCGAAGTCAGGCTTAGGCTGAAGGTGCCAGGTGAGTCTTGAGCCTTGTTTAACTGGATGTGCTCCTAAACAAGAGGAGAAGGCTGGATTAAGATGCTCAGTCTTTCCACAGAGCCCTTCCTGTATGGCTGTCCTTAACAAGATCTTTCTGCCGGTCTCCTTTCTGTTGGGTTAATTTTTAAAGCTTCATAACCTGATGCTTTTTGCTAGGTTGACAGTGCAATGGAGTGAACTTGATTATTCCACCTCCTCTTTGCCCAGTTGCACTGAGCCATTAACATTTTAAACCAACAATCTCTGCTTTCAATCTCAGCTGTTGCTGTGCTTGCACGTCACAGGCTGCCCTCCAGTTGACTTGGGTATGCAATGAGGAAGAGCAATCTTTTAGGTGTGCTGAATCTAAAATTAGCCTTCCACCTGGGCAGCTGGATCTGCAAAACACTGTGCACTGAATTCAAGGGGAAAAAAAAGGAATTTAGACCAGAAAATAAAACCTTTTCTAAATGTGAAGACCTGATTTTTGTTTTCCTGTGAGACAGGAGCAACAGCTCCAGTTTAACATTAGTAGAGCTGGGCTTTGGGTCCTGCTGTCTCTCTGTAGAGCTGCTGTGTGATATCAGCATCCTGCAGCTCACTGAAACCAAGTTTGGTGCATCAGTAAATGGGCCAGCTGAGGGGAAAAATTTAGGATGGCTTTGTTTGACATACAGGTAGCTCAGCTGTGACTTTCCTAGAGTAGGTTTATTGTGTGACTGGTGGGCTTTTGGTGAAAGCAGTCTAGGAACATTTGTATTTCTAGCTGTGGAAGGAAGCCAGGTAACTGTGGATGGTGAGAAGCACAGCCAGGGTGGGATGAGGTGCAGCAGTTCCCTGTTTGGCTCCATCCTTGCAGCAGAACTCTGTGATATGGACTGAAGGCAGACCAAAACCAGCTGCTGGCATAGCCTGAAACCTGGGCTGTGAGGACTTTACTGTGACCCTTCTCAGATGTGCTCCAGGAATATGCCTTACATAAATAATGCTCCACTTGGAATAGCATCTCCTGGGCTGAAACTGGCATTCAGAGCCTGGTGTCTGGGTAAGCCATGCAGAAGATCTAAGTCAAGAACCACCTTTGGAAAGAGCTGAAGATTTTATTTATGTTGGCTTAAAATGGTGTTGTTTTCTCCAGGCAGGAATGGGGAAGGGATTGTCAGAGCCGTGGGTGACACAGGCTTGTCACAGAGCACATCTGCTGGGTGCAAGCTGCTGGTCAGGCCTGGGGCAGGTTCTGCTGGAGCTGCAAACCTCAATTCTGTTTTGGTGTTGATCCCTGGAGATTTCTGGGGTGTTGTGAGCCAGCTCCAAACCAAGATGAACACAAAGAAAAGGTGCATTTTGGAGCTGCTTTAATCTGTATAATAACCTAGATCCCACAGGAATATAGGGCAGCAACTTAGGGCAAGAAGAGTTGTTTTGTGCCTGCTGAAAGCCTGCAGTAGAGCAATATGGAGAGTTTGTAAGATGGTTCCTGAATGTGCACTGGGAGATTTTAGTGCAAGTTTGTCTTCCAGTGTTCCTCATATGGCCAAAACCAACTCCCTCAAAATAAACTGAGTTCCTCCTTCCACTTAGTTTCATGTTTCAAGTGATGAGTTCTGTTGACTGGTTCATAATAGAATCCTAGCAAGGTGTTGAACAATCTTTTTTGATGCTAGCAAGGAGTCTTGGTTTAAATTTTATGAGACAATTGTCAGCAAATGTGAGAAAATGGAGAGGAGTACTAAAGAGGAAGAGTTAAGGTGAGGGATGCAATCTAACTTTCTAACTCTTAATGGGTAAAGATTGGAGTAAAAAGATGAAAAGTGAAAAAAATTAATTGAGTTAGTAGCTGCAATGGAATGGAGAGAGTTGGACATGAAATGTGGAGGTAAAAAATAAGTCTTGAATTGACCATTTAAGTGCTCCACCAGGCTATAAATTGGTATCTTGAGTGTTATTTGGATATCCAGAAATAGGAAAGTAGATTGCCTCTGTTCTTGCCTGCTGGGTGGCAGAATAGCTCAAGTCAGTATTTCACTTTTGTTTTCCTGTAAAACAAACAAGCAAACCTCTTAAATTCTTGTTCTAAATGCTGTGGCTGTCTCCAGATGTTCCTGGGGTGATGCTTTTGCTGTGGTTCTGACCTCCAGAAGAGAGGGGCTGCCCGTGTGTGAGTGAGGTGTGAGCGTGATGTGCATGCACGTGTGTAAACACAAGTGCAGAATGGCTTACAACATTTGTCTCTTAGTTATTAGATCTTCAAATCAGCTTTTTAAAATTCAAAGTGCTCCTCAACTAAAGCAGGTTAGTGCCAGAACTGCTAATAATGCCTTTCTGGAATGAAAGGGGCTAAAACTTTCCAGATATTTTGCCATCTATAACTTTTGGCTCCTAGAGCTAGGAGGCTACATAGCATTTCATGGGTGTTTTGTTGTCATGGTTTTCAAGGTGTAAGACTTAGACTTGATTTTTATTTTTTTTTAATGAAACTAGAAAGGAATTTTGGTCTGTGTTTGGTGGTGGTGGCTGTTCATGGCTGTTTCTTGAACCACCCACAGTTAGAGTAATATTCCATCTCTTTAATTTTTGTATTCATCAGTGGAACCACTGATGTGTTCTTATAAGTATGTTCCACTTACCCCATTTTTTGGTAAGTCTTTGAAAAATAGCAGGGTTTAAATAGCTTGGAACTCTTTGAAGACAATTATAGCTCATTTTAGGAGAGGCACTGTTTTATGAAGTGATGAGAAGCTCAGAGCACCCGGACTGAAAGCTGAATGAGGCCAGTCTGGGACTTCAGCTGCACATGAATGAATCAGCAGGGTGGTAAGAAAATTCCATATGCTTGGGTTTCCCAGGACACCTTGTGTTGTTTCACAGCTGAAAAATCTGGTCCAGGCAGGAAAAGGGGGCCTCAGCCCTGTGAGTTGTTTGTTGTGTGAGCTGAAGTGCCGAGGATGGAGCTGTGCTGGTTTTTGCATAGGAAGCACAAACCTGCTGGGTTTGGGCTGTGTGGTGGGAGCTGCCAGGCTCCTCTCTGTGCCAGGTCCTGGAGCACACGTGCACTGAGCTTGGAACATCCTGGGTGGCTCTGAATGCAGAGGGCATCTGTGCAAACTTGCAGGGAGGTCTTGGAGTGAGTGTGAGGTGTGTTGGAGGTCACAGGAGGGACAGCACTGAAAAGACTCTGTTGATCTCTGTCCTCTTGCATGTTTGGACAGCAGTTTTCCCCATTCTCTGGGGGATTTAGTCCCAGCCTTGTCTGTATTGCTAAACACTAAGCAGAGGAAGTTCAGCACTTACCTCTGTTTGGCTTTGCTGCAGTCATTAATCAGTGGAGGCTGGACACGAATGCCGTGTGTCATACGTGGAGCTTAATCTCTCTCTCCTTATCTCTTCCTCTCTCAGCAGCAGACATTGCCCTTGGAAAATGAACCAGCTTCCTCCGAAGAGTGCTGTGGCATCCCCGGTGTCAGAGAGCACGAATTCCAGGGTAGAGGCTTTGGACAACTTGTCAATGGACAGTTTTTGGCTGGAAGTGGAGAACATTAAACAGAGCGCTGAAGCGGAGCAGGAGGAATGCAGCCTTGCAGATGTCAAAACACAGGAGGGTAGGTTGCCAAAAATGTTGGGAGTGAGGAGAGGAATGTGAACATCTGAAACAGAAGATTTGCCTATGCACCTGAACGACTCAGAAGCATGTTGGAGTATGGTTAGAATATTATCAGTCAATCAGGGATAGAGATATTATTTTAATTGGGTGGTGGATAATGCCCTGCAGAAGGGGAGGGTTGGCCTGGCCTGGTTTCGGCTTCTGGAGCAAAGCTGACTCCAGAGGTCTGTCCCAGGAGCATGTTCAAGGCTCCAGGTTTTTCAAGCAGCCCCACCAAGGGTGGGGGCTCTCAGTGCCAGTTCAGGTGGTGCATGGTAAGCACTCTGTGGGAGCTGGGGCTGTTTTGGAAGCCTTGTTTGTGTGCGTGGTTCTGAGATTCATCATAGTGGCTTTTGTAGGAGCTTCTTCTGTGGCAGGCAGACTGTTCCCTCTCTAATTCCCTGTTCCAGAAACCACAATAAACATCCAAAAAGCCTTGAGTCCATCCACCCAAGGTTTTTCCTGCATATACTTTTTTTCTTTCTTTGGAAGAAATGTGTATGGGTTGTTTCCAATGCACTTTCTGGAGCACTGTTATCCAGTGGAACCTGGGCCAGTTATTCCAAAACTTTTGGGGTATGTTTTCCTTCTATAGAATCACAGAATGGTTTGGGTTGGAAAGGACATTAAAGCTCATCCAGTGTCACCCCTGCCGTGGCCAGGTACACTTTCCACTGTCCCAGGCTGCTCCAAGCCCTGTCCAACCTGGCCTTGGACACTTCCGGAGATCCAGGTGCAGCCACAGCTGCTCTGGGCACCCTGTGCCAGGGCTCCCCACCCTCACAGAGAAAGGTTTCTTCCTAATATCCAACACAATGTTCCCCTCTTTCAGTGTGAACCCATTACTCCTTGTCCTGTCACTGCAGCTCCTGATGAGCAGTCCCATGGGAAGTACAACACCCTGGGCTGCTGGAGGGCTGATAAGTGCTGATAAACACCCAGACATCCCACACGTGGGGATCACACCTTTCTGGGCCCATTTTGAAGAAATGTACACCCCTTTGAACATAGGTTTGCAGCCTGCACAGCTGCTGTGCTCCCTGGTATTGAGAATGATCTGTGTCCTGGAGAAATGTTTGTGTGACAGTCCCAGTGTGCTGCTGGGCTTGGGAAAGGCCAGTTTCTCTCATGGGGACATAGAGAGGCTCTGGGGAGCAGGGTGGAAATATTATTGTCCCTGTCTGCCATCGTTGGCAGGACATGGTAAGCATGAAGGTTTGCTGTAATGTCCCTTTATAAAGGACAAAAGTTTGATTTTTAGAAGTGGAAGAGATGCAAAGTGATTCGGAAAATGAGTGCACCAGGAAGGAGACTGGGAAAGAGACCATCCCATGAGATGAAAGACTGTCTGGGATATCCTAAAGACTGATATGCTGGAGGCAATTTGATTACTGTGTATAAGCAGGGATATGAGGAAAAGTCTTTTAAAGCTGTAGATTAATCTAGCAGGTAAGAGCTGAGTGCTTAATTGGCCATTGAAACCAGACAGGCTTGAAATGATGCTCCAAGTAGCAAAGCCTTCCCAGCACCCTGAGGAAGGAGGTGGGGCAGGCTCAGGCTCCTGATGCCTTCTCTGAAGGAGCTTAGGCAAATAAACATTGTGCTGGGAGTGGGGAAGCTCTGGATGGTGTGCAGGGTGCAGGGTTTGACATCTCTGCAGCTCCTGCTTAGGGCACGGAGGCTGTGGGACTCCTCAGAGCCAGAGGCACCATCACTTTTTGCATAAATCTGGGGAACTGAGAGCTGGGCAGCTCTGTCTGGAGACAGCATGGCTCAGCCTGGGAGATGGTGGTGATAACCACGGCACAGGGTCGGGGGAGGCTGTGCAGATAAGGCACTGCAAACATCCTGAGCCAGCTGGGAACGCTCCTGTGCCAGCCCTGGGTGAGGAGGGGTGTCCTGGGCAGCTGCTGCTGGCCTGGTGGCACTGGGGGACCAGTGTGGAACTGCAGGTCTGGGGCAGCTGGAAGGTGCTGAGGGTACTCGTGGCCTTGCTAACAGCTGGTGGGAGCAGGAAGCAGCTTTTCCTTTGTGCTGTCCTTGCTGTCACTGTCTGCCCAGCTCTGGCCAGGCCCTGACAGCACAGCCAGCTGAGGACACAGGCACTCTGCCTGAAATATCTGTTTGTGACCTTACAGCACATAACTGTGGCTGAGAACTGCCTGCAAAGGGGGGATTCTTCACCTTCAAAAATTAGATAGGAAGTTGTGCCTAATGTTTAGTCTGAAAATGTAGGATTCTCTAGCTGTCCTTTAAATATTTGGGAAGTGAGTACTTTATTATGAATGCTATTTTTGACTAGGTGATGTTTCAAGTAAATTTGTGGAATTTATGTTCTTTAGTTTTGCAAAATCAGTCCTAACTTTGCCCTCCTGAAATGCTGCTTGCCTGGAACTCACAAGGCAAATCTTAGCAGCTCCCCAGGCTTAAACCTGCAGCTCATCTTCTGTGGATCTCTGCTCTGACCTGTTTCTCTCCAATTTTTCCCTTTTCCCCAGAAATAACCCATTTTGCTGGTTTCCTTTTGTGTTACTGGCAAACATAACTGGGCCAAAATAGTAACTAGAGGAATTACAATCTGGTGCTTGGCACCAGATGGGGCAGCAGGCTCACACGGATGTCCGATGGAGGGGCTGCTGTGTGGGATTGTGTGTAAGATCAGTTTCCTGTTATGACTGGAATTGGCTATTTTCAATATTTGCAAGCAATACACTTCACTTCCTCTAGTTCCCAAAGGCAAAATAAACCAGAGACATTTTGTTTGGTGTTCTGCTGTTGAACCATGGATGTAGAACAAGAAGTTGTTTGGTGAGGAGCTGTGAGTGGGACCACAGCTGGCTGTGCCCAGGGGATGCTGTTACCTGCTAAATTCTGGTTAAACCAGACATGGGAAAAGACCAGAACTTAGGGCCATGGAGGAAAACCAGACAATTTGCTAGAAGATTCACTTAGGGAAATACTTGACTTCGAGTTCAGCTCTATTTATTGTGGTGTGATGATGAAAAAATTCTGTTCCTTATGACACCAAAAATCACAAAGACCACACTCCGAAGACTGAGTTTTAATTGCGTCACAACATGTGTTTGCAAGCTGCATCAACATGAGGTTTCTCCAGAAAAATGAAATTATTTAATCTCTCAAGGAGAGCTTCATGGCTGCTTTTTACTGATGCAGCAATAATAAAACTTGGCCTGAGCTGCTGTGGTAACTGAGGAGGCAGGAGTTTGCATAGGACAGGAAGAGGAGTTTGCATAGGAATGAGCTGCTCTGTGCCAGTCAGTTCAGTCGTGATTTTTCTTTTTCCCAGTATAACCTTTGGTAGGGCTGTACTGGAGCTGCCTGCAGTGAATGAATGTGCTAGATGGAATTGAAAAGATAAAGGCTTTGTGGTGTTTGCTGTGTTAAAGTTGAAGTCACCTGCTAAATTGTTTCTTTCATCTTTGAATTTCAAGTAGCTGCCTTGCTCAAGGCACTTTCTCACTTGCATTTCCTTATGAGTGTATCCCATAAGGAAAAAAAAGTCTTCTGTGTTTGAAGTGCAACTTTATATGTATTGAAGAATGAAGTGGAATTGAGCTTGTTTGAGTAATGCTGCTGTACTGTCTCCAGGCTTCTCACACTTCCTTCTGGAACTGGAATGGTCTTTAATTTTAGAGATATTTTGAATAGCCCAGGCATAAAATGAATACACAGAGTGAAAATAACGTTTTTGCTTTAGTTGAGTGTATGGATACGAATCCACTTAAAAAAATTAAAGTAGGGATGATGGACACAAATAGTTCAGCAAGTATATTAAGTAAAATACATTTGAACCTACCAGATCAGGATCTGTATATAGTTTTTTTAAAAATTGTGAATACCTAGGCATATAGATTAAAAACCAAAAAAGTAAAAGAAGCAACCAAGCCATGTGGAAAAGTACAAAAGCCAAATATGCAGTTTTGTGTGCTGTGGCTTCTCACAGACCTTTTGTCCAGTCTCAGCTGTTGAAAGATCAGTTGAGATCCAGGGAAGCTCTGCCATTCCTCCTGGGGTGGCTGTGTGCTGCTGCCAGAGCTCCCCTTTGCACAGGCAGTCCATGGAAAGGCAGATTTGTCAAGTCCACCTGCCTTCACTCCCATATCCTGTCACAATCCTTGCCTAGATACCACCCAGAGTCACACCTGTGCCCTCTCCTGCCCAGCTCCTCTGGGACCTGTGCTCCTGGGAGTATCTCTACCACCACAGTTCTTTCTTCTCCTTTTTCCTCACCTGGAATGAGCAATAAGAACTGTGTGAGCAGCCATACCTGCTGTGTGAAACCTGGTGTCACCCCAGAGTGTGAAAGAGCTGTGTGAACTCTGGTGTCACCCCATACCCAGCTGGGCACTTACGATGAGGGCTGAGATTTTGAGAACAGTATTCAGAACAGAGCTGTGGCTCCCTGCTGCCGGGTCGGCTGTCAGTGGCATCCAGAGATGTCCTGGGTCCCGACACCCTGCCATGCTGTCCCATTGGGAACAGAGGGACAATCCCAGCCAGGGAACGGCCCAGGCTCCTGCTCTGTGCCAGCACCCAGACCTCTGCTCCCTGCTCACTCTGCCTTCTCCCGCCCCGCTTGGCAGAGGGAGAAGCCGAGGCCGAGTGGCTGCAGGACGCGGGGCTGTCCGAGCTGCTCGGGGACCCTGCGGTGGACAAGGACAACCTGGTGCTGCTGTCCACGCTGACCAGGACGCAGGCGGCGGCCGTGCAGCGCCGGCTGGACACCTACTCCCGCTCGCGCCGCAGGAGGAACAAGCCCCCCGTGCGCGACGTGCGCGACGTCTTCGCCGTGGGCAGCTCCCAGGTGCGTTGGTTTTTGGGGTCTCCTAAAAGAGCTTCATGCCTCGCGGGGCTTGGCTTGGCTTTCTGGGTCTAGGGCTCCTGGTGTGGCTTGGTTTCCTTTCAGTTCAAGAGGTTGAGACTGGAGAAGTGCTGGTGGCAGCGTTGAGGAGTTACTGGAAGCCTGCAGAGGCAAAGCCTTCCCAGCCTGGGGTAACATTCCTGCTGTATAGTGCCTCGTGGAGCACTGGTATCGTTTGGAGCCCTCTTGTGTTGTCTTTGTTCCAGTGACGTGTTAAATCACCATGAAACAAAACAAGAGCACTTCCCAAGTTCAGTTCTGATAAGCTGACCTTGTAGAGGTGGAAATCCTGGAGAAAGACTAACACTGCCTTTTTTGGGGGATGGCTTGGTTGGTTTATTTAGATTTTTTTTTTTTTACTTGATAAAGAATTCATAACCACCAGCTTTTCCTGGAGAAAGACTAACGCTGCCTTTTTTGGGGGTGGGTTGGTTGGTTTATTTACTTTTTTTTTTTTCTACTTGTTAAAGAATTCATAACCACCAACTTTTCCTGGAGAAAGACTAATGATGCCTTTTTTGGGGGGGGAGGGTTGGTTGGTTTATTTAGATTTGTTTTTTTTTTACTTGTTAAAGAATTCATAACCACCAACTTTTCCTGGAGAAAGACTAATGATGCCTTTTTGGGGGGGGGAGGGTTCGTTGGTTTATTTAGATTTTTTTCTCTTTTTTTTTTAAGTTCAAAAAGAATTCATAACCACCATCTTTTTTGCCTGTTTTCCTGCAGTTCTGCTTTTTGGTTGTGGCTCAAACAACTTCTTTCTTTATTTCTCAGGACACAGCAGCAGAGAAAGAGGAGTCCAGCCCAGATCCACTGTGGCACAATCTACGGACTTCAAACACCCAGAGAAGTAAGGGGGAAGTTTTTAAATGCAGAGTAGGATCTGAAGTAGGGCTGGAACTGGAAGGAAAGCCACACATATTTAAGTGTATACAGTATCTGAAACTTGTTTGTGTTAGGCTGTGGGTTTCTTTATGTGATTATTCACATCTGTGGATTAATAAACTTTTCCAGGCCCCAGTGTTGTTAAAATTGTCACTCAAACTGATAATTGTAAGTTCTTGATAAAGCAACTGAAAGATGAAAATAAAATCAGTCTAGTAAAGTCAGTGAAACCTTATAAATGCCATGAGCAGTTTTGTAAAGAGATGTTAGCCATAGATGTGTCCTTTAATTTAAGGTCTTGGCTTACCAATAACCAGGTAATTTTAGCCATAATGTTGTGACTTCACACTGATCATAGACTCATTAAACTTGGAAAATATGTCTAAAATCACAAGTCCAACCACCAACTCAGCACCAGTGTGTTCACCACTAAACCATATCCCCAGGCCACATCTGCATGTAATTTTTGAACCCTTCCAGGGATGGTGACTTCACCAGTTCCCTTGACAGCCTGCTCCAATGTTCCAATGCTTGACCACCCTTTCAGGGAAGACTCTTACCCTGCTGATCACTCTGTGCTGTGGGGACACTCTTTTCATGTGTTACTGCAGGATTTTTAAAAGCAAGGGCACCAAACATAACTCAAACTGCATTTTTAGCACCTTTGCTTTCTAAGCTTCACCCTCTTAGCTTGCAGAAATTGAAGACAGTTTCTCCTCTGCAGCAGAAACCCAGGATTATTCCTGCACAGTTCGAAACCCTGGGAAGGAGGAGGTGTTCAACATGGATGTTGCATACTCAGAGCAAGCAGCTGTTCTGCTCAAGGGATCCTTCCTGTCTGAATCCAGGAAGTTGAAGGATGGAAATGCTCTAACAGTAAGCACTGGAGGAATTTTTCTTGTTAGAATTTATTGGTCTTGGCTTGTCACGGTGGTATAAGGCAATGGGTCTGTGTTTGGTGGTGTTTTGGGGTGTGTTGTGCTGTTATCTTTGCAACATCGGGCAAGGACAGACACTGTGTAGAGGAGGATCAAAAGAAATGACACTTTTATCTGAAACTCCCTATTTTGACACATCCTTGTTATTTCCTCTGAAAAGAGGAGAGTAACTAACTGCACTTTCTTACTCATAATTCTAAAGTTTTCTCTCTGCAAATGAACTGGGCTGCCTCCAAAGTTCAGCTAGGTTGGGGTGTGGGTATCAGGCTGCCTTTAACTTAGAAAAACTGGCATCTCTAGTATGATTAAAGAGCAATATTGAAAAGGGAAAATATTTATTCAGCTGGTGGTTGAGTAGGAGTAGTTTTGGGCATATGTCTGGTCTTGAACACAGCAGGAAGAATAGATGCCTGGTTAGAATAAAAAAAAATTTAAAAAAGACTACAGCAAAAGTTGTTCACTTGTGGGATTAATAGAGATACCTGAGCTGAACCTCTTGTGTGTGTTTCCCTTAGAGATTTAAGATCCCGAAGGGCAGACTAGGAGTGACCAGAATTGGAGATCTGTCAGCTCAGGACATGAAGAAGATCCCCACACTGGCCCTCATTGAGCTTACAGCTCTCTGTGATATCCTGGGCTTTGAGCTGAAGAGAAACAAAGCAGCAAAACTGAAAACAACAGGTTAGTTGTACCCTTTTCTGTGCCTTTTTTTCCACTCATCTTCTCAAAATGCACTAATCACTTGTGTTTCAAATGTTAGAACAGAGGGGCTTTGATAAGAAACATTGTGACAGGTGTGTTTTCCTTGGATTTCTCCTGGAAGTCAGTGGATCATGACATCAAGAACTACTACCACATTTATGTCTGGCTGCAATTGTCCTGTTTAACTCTCTTTCTGCAGTATCAATGTTTACAAAAGTACCACCTTAGTCTGCAGTGGGGGATTTATCCCTTACACCTCTGTCAGAGCTGATACAGACTTGGAAATATTGTTTCTGTTGTAGAGAAAAGACTCTTTGGAGTTCCACTCAACACCCTGTTGGAAAATGACCAAAAGCTGCTGCCCAACACCAAGGTCCCTCTGCTACTCCAGGCTGTAAGTTCTCTGCTGGTTTCATTCACACCTCTGGTCCTCAGAGTCAGGAGTCTGTGATAAGGGCAGGCTGACTCCTCTTCCTCCGTGCCTGAGAGTTTTCTGTCTCCCCCTCTAACAGCTGCTGTCCTGCCTGGAGAAGAGAGGACTCGAAACAGAGGGCATCCTGAGAGTTTCTGGGTCCCAGACCAGAATTAAGGTATGAGCCCTTTAGAATTGTATGGGAGTGTTGGGGGTGATCAGGAAGCATTTGCTGAAGCAAGTGTTTGATTGACCTGAATTATCCCATCCCCTTCCCAGTACAACCAGAAACACCCACAGCTGGGAAATAACTGGAGCGTGTGCTGAGGCTCTCTGCACCATTTTGCCTCGATGCCTCACCCTCCCAGCGCTCAGCTATAACATTTCTCTTACATTTGCTCATTAAAACATGTGATAAATTCCACCTTTCTGATAGAGCCTGGAACAGAAGCTGGAAAGGGACTTCTACAGCGGCCTGTTCCGCTGGGACGACGTCCACCAGAACGACGTGTCGGGGCTGCTGAAGAGATTCATCCGCGAGCTGCCGGCCCCGCTGCTGACAGCAGAGTACCTGCCTGCCTTTGCTGCTGTTCAGAGTGAGTGCCTGCTCTGCCTGCCAGCACCAGCCTGGTCTGTGCAAAGCTCTCCTGTCAGCTGTTGGGAGCCTGTGGAGATGGGAGCACAGCCCAGCTGAGGGTTGCAGTCGCTGGCGCCTTTCTGTAGCAGCGCTGTCCTGGGGTCTTCAGTTTCGTGTCACTTGAGCCTGCAAGGTTGCTGCATCTGTCAGGACAAATTGATCAATAGTGACACACAGACTGAGCTGTGGGAGCTGGCCAGGGCACACGTGTAATGCAGGTAATGTGCTGTTCTGCACGTGGGATTAATAGAGATAACTTGAGCTGAACCTCTTGTGTGTGTTTCCCTTAGAGATTTAAGACCCTGAAGGGCAGAGTAGGAGTTTGGATGTGTTAATCTTGAGTGAACAAGTTCTTTGTTCAAAAAATGGGGAATTGTGGGGTTTTTTTGCAGCCCTTCAAGGGCGTGAGGGTTGCTGGTTGATTGTGTACTCTAAAGGAAATGAGTCAGTCTTCAAAAACATGGGTAGTTCCCTTCTTAAGGACAGTACAAGTTTGAGTTACTTCAGTGAAACAAGGTCTCAAATTCTGGATGACCAACCATTCAATAAGTAATTGTCTCATTCCTTGGAGGATTCTTGTGCTCAAAAAGAAGGCTCAGAAACCTGAATCCTCTGTCCTGTTGTTACTCTCCTTTTAGATATTCCAGACCTGAAGCAAAGATTGCAAGCTCTAAACCTCCTGATCCTGATTCTGCCAGAGTCCAACAGAAACACTCTGAAGGTAACTGCTTGCTTTTGATTTAGCTGATAAAACATAGAATCACAGAATTGTTTAAACAGAAAAAAAAAACCTTCTTAAAATAATTGAGTCTAACCATTTCCCCAGCAGTTCCAAGGCCACCACTAAGCCATGTTCCCAAGTGCCACAGCTACGTGGCTTTTAAATAGTCACCAGCTCTGCCTTTCTGTGCTTTATAAGAGCTGTGGTGGTTGTTGCTGCCTATTTTTTTTTCCCTCCTGAGTAGTTCAGCTCCCAAGTATTAAAGGTAAGGCTGACTTAGCACCCTGCACACCTCATTTAGAGCACTGGAATATTCAGTCAAATATAATAATTCAGTCAAAAAGGATCTGTCATGGCTCTGGTGGACATGTGAGGAGAAAGAGATAATCCAAAAAGGTTTGTTTTCCACATCTGGGAATGGCTTTGAAGGGACACAGAGGGAAAGGGGGGATTCATCTTTGGATTCAGAGAGTTTTACATCTAGAATTTGTAAATTATCACCTGCTAAGGAGTAAAAACTCATCTGTTTCCCACACAGGCTGTTTTTCCTGATTCATATATACTGGATAAACCTCTCTTGGTGTGGTTATTTGTTGCTGTCCTAGTATTAGAAATTGATCACTGCACTTCCTGACTGGAGAAATGGGATTTGCTGATCTATATCAAGAAAAGGTGTTAATTAATGATCTCTCCAGCAATTACCATGGTAGTTTTTTGAGCATTACTAGTAATGGATGGCTTACATCTCTTTCCCTCTTCTCAGGCCCTTCTTGAGTTTCTTAGCAAGGTGGTTGCCAGGGAAAAAAACAACAAAATGAACCTCTGGAACGTTTCCACAGTCATGGCCCCAAACCTCTTCATGCACAAGGGGCTGCCCAACAAGATCCCCGAGGGGAAGGAGAAGCAGCTGGCGGAGGGGGCGGCTGACGTGGTGCGGATGATGATCCATTACCAGGATCTGCTCTGGACAGTGAGTTCCAAGGAATTGGGTGCTGTGCTGCAGCAGTGTCTTGGTCTTGTTAGAATTGGGATAGGGAAGGGATAGCCTTGGAAATTTCAGAGGAATGACACAGCTGTGAGGAAAACCTCTGGCTGAATTCTAAGGCCACCTGTCCTCAAAGGTACACAGATTTTTATTTTTTTTTTGGTCTATTTAAGGAGTTAAAGTGATGATCAGGTTCCTAAATGACATCCTTGTCTCTGCTTGATTAAATTCCTGTTTTCACCTTTCTCCCCTGCCCAGGTCTCCTCTTTTCTGGTGGCTCAGGTGAGAAAGCTGAATGAGAGCAACAGCAAAAGGTACCAGTTCTGTGACAAGCGGATTAAAAATCTGCTGCGGAAGATTCACACTGATAAAGACAAGGTGGAGAAGAACCAGGGAGAGGTGAGTCAGGGCTTGGGAAAAAAATCCAAACCCCTTTGTGGCAGCATCAAATGTTTTCCTGAGGACTCAGAAAGATGAAAGGGGTGATACCCTTGAAAAGAGCAAGAGGGACAAAAAAAGCAGAATTAGGAGGAACAGTTTCCCAGATGCTTTTGGCCAGGTTGTGGCAAAAACTGATGTCAACAGCAAGAGCACTAAACACATTTCAGGGTACAAAACACTTGGTTAAGAGCAGGGAAGAGACCAGGAGCAGAAATTATGTTTTTCTCCATGTTAAGAGCAGAATTCTTATGGCTCTGAGTGTCCCATGTGCTGGCAGAGATATGTCTGCTGTGATAAAGGCAGGCTTATTTTCATCTTTTAAAGCATAAATTCAGGCTATTGCCTAATTTGCTTTTTGCTCTGCAGTGTCTGTTAAGATGGCACATCACTTTGTGCTTCCTTTCTTTGGAAAGGACCTTTCTGAAATTCAGTAGCCTGCAACCCAGATCTCTAAAGTCCTTTCCAAGTAATTTAAATGAATTTCAGAAGAGTCATTCACATTTGTGCAAAACAGTTTGTCAGAATTTCTTCTGACAAATCCTATTTTCATCCGAGCTAATGTCAGTGCTGTGTTTGAACAGCAGAGAGCAGCAGCACACGCTGATGGAGAGCACAGGGCTCCTCTCGTGGCCTCAGCACAAAACATTGATGATTTATTCACAATGCTCACCTTGGTGCTCCCCTAAGCTTTCAACCTGTACTGTAAGAAACAAGCCTAAATTCTCTGAAGAGCTGTCTGAACAGGTTTAATTCTTCACCCTCTCCAATCTATTTTGAAAATTAATGTTTTGACTGATAAGAGTCTTTCTTTAAGCACTTTTTTCTTTTTCCCTGCCTTATTCAGCCTTCTAAGGTTGTGAAAGTCCACGCATCACTCCTCCTGAAGGACTCTCTGGAGGTGCACTTGAACAATGCCACCAGGGTTGCTGATGTCTTGAGGCAGTTTCAGAAGAACCTGGGCCAGAATGGCTGGAATATTGTCAACACTGTCAACCTCCTCAAGTGGTAAATGGCCTTTTCTCTGCTTAAAAAAGAAAAAAAAAAATCCAAAACCCAAAAAACTAAGTGGTCTAGCTGCTGTTTTCTCTCTTGAGGTAGAGGTGAGGTGAAAACACAGGGATGAGGAGAGATTGTTCTCTGTTCTAAGCTTAGGAAATGGTGCTGGATGAGGAAGGCAAATTTTATTCTGAATGATTCCACCCAGTGCTGAGGCTGTCAGGAGGTCAGTGGTGCCCTCTGGGCTGCTGGACACCAAATGAATCCTTGCTGAAGGGAAGGGAAAAGGCAGCAACATTGACCCTGACAATCAAACCCCCTCCAACTCTTCTGCAGAAAAACATCACCTGTATCATTGCCTGCAGTAGTAATTCCAGTGTGCTTATGTTAATGTAGGGATTTCCTAAGATAAACTCTGCAATTCCCTCCTGTGCTCCTGTGGTGAATTGCTGAACGAACCCAGAGAAGGAGCAGAGGAGCTCCTGCCCCCTCTGTCCCAGCCCTGCAGGCTGTCTTTAGCAGGTGACGTGGCAGTGCCTCTCCTGTGTCCCAGGAGGGTCCAGACAAGGAGGCTGAGGGGAAGCTGGCTGGATATGGCTCAGCTGCTCTCTCACCAACAGCTTGCCTTTTTTCTTTTTTGCCAGTTTTGGGTGTCCTGCACTGTGCAGGAGGATCAGCAAGGCCTCTGTACCATGGCCTCTGATCATTGCTGGTCTCTGAACCACAAACAATCCTTTTGGAGGAATATTCCTAAACTACCCAACCTGTCTTTGTAGAGTTTTAACCTTCAGTGTGTTTTTGTTTCTGCAGTAACAACTCCACAGAGTGCACAAACTTGCTCCTGTATGAAGTGGGAGGCAATATTGGTGAGTACAAATGGTACCTGAAATAAGGACTCTGATATCCAGTTTTTATGCTTAGCTTCTTTTAGGAGGTAGTTAAAAAACTTCTCTGGGCAGCTGTGCCATGGCCTCACCACCCTAAGACTGAAGAATTTCTTCCCAATAGCTAATGTACATCTTCCCTCTTTCCTCTCAAAGCCATCGCCTCAGAATTGTGGAAATGCTTCTGAAAGGTTGTAATATGGAAATGAACAAATCCTAGTTTTTAGGTGGGGGGAAAAGCAAACAAAAAACAAATCTAGCAGCTAAAGGACTAAGGATATTTAAAAATGTGGGGTTTTTTCCTGAATGTCTTCTTTTAACAGGTGAACATTGCCTGGACCCAGACACTTACCTCTTGGACTTGTACCACATCAACCCTCATGCTGAGTGGATAATTAAGCAAAACCCATCTTGCCCTCGGATGTTCTAAGGAAAACACGAGCAAAACAAAACACTTGGTTACAGTTTTTGGAAGGTGTGGAAATAGAGACTTTCCTGTTGTAGTGCAGGAGCAGACACTGCTTGTTTCTTGGAAGGAAAAGCACCTTTATTAACTGCTTCCATGGCAGCTGGCAGTGAGAGCACAGCAGCCTCTGTGCTGACAGGGTGCTGGGAACAAACAGCAATTATCATTGTAGCAGAGTTTGCAGGGGGAATGGCTGTTCCTGAACAAAACATTCCCCAAAACAAACCCTGCAGGCAAAGCTGCAGTGGTTGTGCAGCAAAGATGGAACAGAAGAAAAATATTATCTTCAATATGCTAGAAGGCATTTGTGTATCCTGGATTTGTTCTTCTTTTGGAGGAGAGACAGACAAATGCTGCAGTGGTACTAAGGACATCCCTTGGGTAAGGTCCTGTGGCATGTCACCAGAAGAGTTTATGATCCTGGGCTTCACTATTTAGCTCCTGTTCTGTTCTTTGAAGAATGAAAAAGGATGTTTCCAAAAAGGCCAGATGGGATGTGACACCAACACATCGTGTATTTCATGACTGCAGTTAAATACATACATGCAACACAAGACAATAACTTTCCTTGAAAAAAGGTATGGAAAATACAGCAGCCTTTCAGATGTGCAGTGTGGCAGGAAGGTGCCTGTCCTGTGCTGGTCATGCACACCCAAATTGCCACTGATGAGTGGCAATTAAAACAAACATGCATTTATTTTGATGGACAAGCTAAATATCAAGAGACAACACAGGAAATATCCTGAAGCTAATGTGAGGTTGGTAATCTGACCTGGCCACGTGAACTGAACTTCTTTGTGGAAGATTCTGTGTGAATGTGTTTGTTCAAAATCAACAAACCTCCCCTGAGATGTGAGGTGGCTGAGCTGAGCTAAGCCCTCACTGCTCTGCTGCACATTTCCACTGCACTCAGCACAGTGTGGTCACTGTGGGCTGGACAGGTGAGGGTAGAGCACAACACTCACACCTTGCTGCTGCATCCTCATCATCATCATCACCATCATCATCATCCAAGCTCCAAGAGCACTGTGCCTGTGAGGAGGGGTGCAGAAGTGTTGCTTTCCTTCGTGGTGATGCTGAAATACCTCAAGTGAGGGACCCACAGTGCAGTGTGAGGGGTGAAACACCCAGACTGTCTGGAAATGTGGACTCCTTTCTCTAAATACTGTTTTTAAACATGGTTGGATATTTATTCATGTGGCAGAAGCAGGGCTGCCCTGCAAGTGTATACTCAAAGTATTTCATTTGCCAAATCCCAGCTGCACTAGTGACAATCTCCAGTATTATTTCTTCTGTTAGAGGAGTTTGTTTCCATTGCAATCTGAATTTCCCCTCGTCTCCCTTTTTTTTTTTTTTCCTAAGGATGAAGTGTAGGTTTTTTCCTTATTCATTATCTCAAACTCCTAGATTCTGTTCTTCACTCTGTGATTATTCTGTCTGTGTGGTTAAATCCTCTTGGTGGTTAAGATCCTTGAGGAACAGGTGAGCCACAGTCCATATTCTTTCCAGCTTTTTGTGAATTCTGTGTGAGTGGTGCAGATATCTTAAAATTATCCATCTATTAGAGAGTGTGTCTATTCTTTTTGGTTGAGATGATGCAGATGCATTGGCTGGCTGGATCACCTTCATTGATGTCTTCTCAAGAACCTGTAAAGAACCTCCCAACCCTCACCCCGGTGTCAACAATTCTTGAAATGCCTCTGTTATAGGGCTAAAATTGTGCCTGAAAGAGCCTGATTCTTTTCCTTGAGAATGGGTGATTTATCTCTCTGGAAAGATCAAGCTGCTTTAAACTGGGGGTTTAAAAACCAAAGGTACCTATTCAGCATCCCTTCTGGAGTTCTTTGTGGCAGTGTAAAGGCAAAGATGGCAAAGGGGAAATGCCAGAGATGTGGTATCTTTATGAGTTGGGTACTTCTCAGGGTATCACCATGAGCTCAAAGTTCCTTTGCAAGCTGAATTGCACCCTGCAAATCACACAATGCTGCATTTTTTTCCACCCCTCATATGTTGGTTTACTAAATTTTCTGTCCATGTGTATTGAGGGGTCATGACTGCATCACTGCTGCTCTGAACTACAAATGAGTGGGGTTTTTTGAACACCAAACAATGTGAAAAACAAGGTTAATGGGAGATTCTCATGAGACAAATGTCAGGTTTAAATATGAAAGGAAATGTAAAAAATAAATGAATAAAACAAACCAGCTCTTTCCAGATGATGGATTTGCTTTTAAAATTTTTTCCTATATTTGTATCAAAAAGTGTAAATTTTTCAGTCAATGATGTGCAACACACTCCTGAAGGATGGTTTTTAATACCTTTTGTTTTTTATGATTTTTTAATTCTGTATTTAAATGTCATTTATTCAGTGGAACAATAAAAATACAGTAAAATCTCTTGACTGCATTTCCATTAGTGCTTGAGAACACGTTAAATGGCACCACACCTGTGAATGCAGCAGGATTTGTCTCATGCCTGAAGAGGGATGAAGAGGATGAGTTTTGTGTTACAGCTGCAGGAGCAGCTCCTCTCTGGCTGGTCCTGTGGCATTGCTGCAGAAGGATGCTCCAGGAGGAGGAGGCTGGTTTTTGGGTTTAAAAACCCTAAGGAAAGGTGGATGGGAGCAGAAGGTGAGCACCAAGGATTAGTGACTTCTGAAGGAAGAGGAGCAGTGGTTCAAGATTTCAGCTTGAGGAAATGTGTCCATATCCCATGAGAAATCCCCTTCCCACCCCTCAGCCCTGCTCAGCTGAGCTCTGCCCAGCCAAGAACAGAGGAATCCAGCCTGGACCTTTGGTTAAATCACAACTAAAAGTGTTCAATAGTGATGAAATGTGGCATGGATCACTGTGAACTGTTTAAAAGCAGTGCAGCAGCCTGTCCAGCAGTGCTGCTGGAAAAGCAGGGCTTGCTCTCCTACCCAGACACAAAAAGAAAGGGGGAGGAGGATCCCAGCAGCTTCAAAAAGCTTCCAGAGCAATTATCTGAGGAAAACACCAGTTTATCAAACTCATTCCACCCATTCATCTTCAGTAGTATCAAAGTGCTAATCTCTCCCATCCCCAAGGGCTTTTGTGATTGATCATTACACAGCTCTCCCCTGCTCAGAACAGAAGCCCGGGATTTATTCTGAATGCAACTGTATGTTGTGCTGAGATAAGGGACAGAGCATAAAAGAATCTTGCAAATGCTGGTTAAACGTAGTTGTTGTTGTTGAAGTGGAACTGAAATATCACAATAATAATAATGATTTTTAAAAAGTAGATTGCCTTAAGTATTTGCAAAAATATCATCCTCACAGGAATAAGTGAAGCTTCAGCTCTTGGAGGGAAATGTCACAAGTAAACACATTTCCTGGAGCAAAGTAAGTGACAGCAACTGTTGTAAATAAAATACAACTGCATTTGATTAAATCTATTTCTTTACCCCTGTGCACTCCCCAGTGCTGAAAACAAGACAAATGACATCAGTGGTTTTGCATGCTGGGAGGATGGAACCCTAAAGTTCTCTCCAAATGCTGTTTGCACATGAGGGCTGCACAGGTCCTCATTGTGGGGGGAAAGAGAGGCTGAAGTTCAATGTTTTAAGTCACTGGAAAAGAAAATGCACTGCCTTACCAGCTGGGAAAAGGCCTGGGCAGTCTCTAGTCCCTCCAATCTCAGGTTTGTATGGGTTTTTTGCTGTTTGTGGTGGCAGACACCCTTTGCCAGAGCAGCTTTGTGCTGGTTGTCCTTCCCCAGGACAGCAAGGAGTGGCGACCTCCCCTGCCAAAGTCCCTCCCCAGCACCTGGACCTGGCAGGAGCCACTGAGCTCAGGGGGTTGAAGCCTTTCCCTCCACACTAAGCTCTCTTCTGTAGCTCTGGCCAGAGCTGATCCAAAGAATGGGAGTGGAGGAAGGTATTCCTTTTCTCCTTAGTCCTTGGAAGGCAATTGGAAGTGGTGGTGTTTGCATCTCTGTGACCATCTTGGCCCTTTGCACTTTTCTAGCTGGTGAAATTGCAGGGGTAATTACCAGGGGTTAAAGCAGGAAAAGAGGAAGAAACCCAACAGAAATGCAGGGGGTGGGTGTATCTCTCTGGGTTGTGTGTAATTTTGTTTGTTTTTCAGGGTTTGGAAGAGACACAGATGCACACAAGCTCTGCTGCTCTCTCCTCACTCATCCCAAACCTTGCTCTTGGCAGGCTGTAGTAGAAACCTGCTTCAGAAATTCCCTATCCTGTGCAGGATGAGGAGGAAAGGTTGGTTTTCCCTTGCTTCCAGCTTTTGCCAGTGTGTCTTTTCTGTGCTGGAAGGGTGAGGTGAGCCCTCCATGCTGGATATATTTCTTGTTTGCCCATGTGTGTGGTGGAAGCTCCAAGCTGAGCATGGACTGCTCATGCCTTGTATTGAAACTTAATCTTTAAAGCCTTACCCAGGGTTTTAGAACTCCCAAGGACTGTGGTTGTCCATAACCCACTGGTGTCACCTCCCACCTCAGCTTTCTGCACGTTCCCAGCCAGTGCAGGAGGAAAGGGCCACCCTCACCTGCCCTGGTGACTCTGGTTAAACCTTCCCTGGACACAAGCACAGCCACAAACTGGAATAATTGCCTTTTACTTACAACAAACTGGCAGAGCTGTCTCAGGGTTTCAAGAGAGACAATTTAAGATTTTACATTGTTTTCTTCAAAAGGAGAAATAGACCTGGGGGTTCCCTAATAGTCCTTCTGATTCTGCATCCCCCTCTCAGAGCGTGTTGTTGTGGGTTGCATTTATTATGAGCCACTTATTATCCCTAATTATTGAGCAGGGGGTAGGGCTCTCGGTAACAGGCAGAGTTGTGACTTGATGAACACTCAGCTGTCTCTATTTAAGATAAAATTACTGTAATTAACAAATCGATCAACCCTACTTTCGCTTTGCCTGCCTGGGACAGAACAAATGGGCTAAATGAGACCTACTTAGCACAAAAGTACAGAAAGGGGTTTGCAGACCTCAGGATACACAGGCTCAGAGCTTTTTTTGTCACACACTGCTTTTAATGGTAATGTCACATAATTGTCTCTTGTTAGGCAATTTTGTCTCCGAAAAAGAGGCACCCACGCTGCACTTTGTTCAGCTCAGCCCAGCAAGGCAGAGTCAGCGGGTGAGCAGCCAGGTGGGTTGTTTGGTTAAAACCTCCCCCTCCAGCAGGGCTGGGTTGGATTCCCTGGGTGCTGTGCTCACTTGTGACTCGTACCAGGCTGTTTGCAGAATTTATGTCTTTGAGAGTAAGGTTGATTCCTCAGGTTGTCTTTAGTCGAGCAGGTGTCACCTCCTCCAGCTCCCCAGCTGCTGCTCCTCACGTTGCTTTGGTGTCTTGAGGATATCTGTGCTTTTAGTTCCAGGAATCCTCTCAGCTCCCTGGGGTGGGAGACACTCATCCCCAGCCCTTCTTCCAGAGCCATGTGCTGCCTGAGAAGCATTTGGTGACAGGAATTTGTCCCTCTTTATCAGTTTCTCGAGGTTGGGATTGAAGGCACTTGAGATGGTAGTTCATGTTCCGACTCAGGTGTTTATTATTTCTTATCAGTGAAACAGTCTCACAACCATGAGTTCTTCAGCCTTTCATTAGCAAGGCACAAAATGGCCAACTGTCTTTTGTTACGTGGTCTTTTAAGACTCGACTATCCAATTAAGAAAGGACACCTAGAGTATTTTCTCTTTTAACCCAATAACTGATCCCTGGAAGCATGCAATGCAGACTTTCTGTCCAATTACAGGACATCACCCAAACCCATGAAGAAGAAGGAAGAAGAAGGTAAAGAAGAATAACCTGCCTCCACCCTAAAACCTCCATCTTGCTTCATATCTATTTCTGTATTCTAAAACCCCCAAACTCTTACGTTTTCTACCCTGTGATATCACACACTTCTAACCAACTACACACCCATAATCCCATTGCTATCAATCAATTTTTGAAGTCTTCTCCACAGCCTCAGGTCAAATGTAGTGCTCTCTTTTGAGTCTGTGCCTTTCAGCACAGAAAGTTTAAAATTCTAGGTATCCAGGGTTCCAACACCTCTTGAAGCTTTTGTGGTGTGTCTGTCTCTCTGGTAAGCAGACACTCCACGTGCTGTCACGCATCCTCCCTGCCTGGCCACGCCAGGATTGTGTCACATCCACACCTGTGCTGAGGGTGATCCCATTGAGGAGGTGAGATGCTCCAAGGAAATGCTCTGTTTCACTGTGTTCTGCCCTGAGAGAAACGAGTTAGGAAAGAATAGATCTGCTGCATTTGGAGAAGGTCTGGAGCACAATATGGGGAGCAGCTGAAAGAGCTGGGATTGTTCAGCCTGGAGAAAAGCAGGTTCAGGGGGGACCTTATCCCTCTTTACAACTACTGGGTATGATGTAGCCAGGTGGGGATTGGTCTATCCTCCCAGGTAACAAGTGACAAATAAGAGGAAATGGCCTCAAGTTGTGTCAGAGGAAGTTTAAATTAGAGAACAGGAAAAATTTCTTCACTGAAAGAATGGAACAGGCTGCCCAGGAAAGTGGTGGAGTCACCATCCCTGGCAGTGCTCGTGAGATGTGTGGAGGCAGCACTACAAAAGGGGTCTGTGTCAGCCTCGGGTCTCTCAGGAGGATGAAGCTGCTGCTCCTGCCAGCTGTGGTTGTTCTTGCTGTGCCAGCTCACCTAGGTTTGCCTGCACGTGATGTGTGGGGCCATCACAGTCACATTTATTTCAACAGATTGTTAAAAAAATAATCTGTAAATGCTTCAAGGAACTGAACAGCTTAACCCAGAGAGTTGTTTTCATTCTGGCCCTCTTTGTAGGGCAGAGGGAGTTCATCCTCCCTGTCCCCACACCTGCAGGCAGCAGTGAGGTGTGATGGGGTATTAGGGCAGATATGGATAAATGGCAACCAGAGTGTGTCTGCCTTGACCTGTAACACTGGTGGCTCAGCATTTCAGAGGGCCTGCTCACCACTGCCTGGTTCTGTGGCTCTCTCCACTTTGGGGCTGCTCTGCTCTGCCCCGGGCATCTCCATCCTGCTCCGGAGCAGCCCTGGCCGGGAGGGACAGCGAGTGGCTGCTGTGGCTGTCACATAGGAGCAGGGAAAACCCGTGTTGAACCGTCAGAGGCAGAGCCGGGAGCATCTGAAAGCTTCATTAGCCGGGCTTTGTTCTGACGGCGCAGTCAGGCGGGGAAATAACGCCGGGAGTGTTATCAGCCCTGTGCAGGAGGCGGTTGCATAGCAACCCCGATGGGGGGACCGGGCCACCAAAAGAAACACTCATTTTCTTCAATTTGGAGGCATTTCAAACCGGAGTTCATTGCTGATGGAGGATTCGCTTAGGTTTGACATCTCTTAAAGAGATGGCAGCTGGTGTTGGCCTTGTTTTAGCATCATGTGGGTGCACGCTCACCAGGTAAATGAACGAGAAAACCCAGGTTTTGTTTGGGTTTTCACATGCTGGTTTCCATCCCTTTGTCCTGCTGGGGCTTGAAATGGGATGAGGATGGGAAATTTCATTGCTCCTTTCAGGCCTGATGTGAAGGCATCTCCAGGGAGCCCTTCCTGGTGCCACGCTGGTTACTGCAGGTCAGGAGGGTGACCATGGTCCCTCTTCCCTCTGAGCCCTGTCCAGAGTAAAGTGCAGGAAGGGCAGGGTTCTGCTGCTGCGTCTCCCTGCCAGGCTGCAGAATTGCTCAGACTTCACAGAAACCACAAACGTGCCATACCTGTGGGGCTGTTAAGGAGAACTGGATCTAAGGAGAGGAAAGAGAGTCATCAATCTGCTTTTGTCTGCACCCAAAGATGTTGAGATTGAGGCAAACAGAGGCTGCACAGGCCTGTTTTGAAGGGCAGAATGATTATATGGTGCAAGTAAGAAACAAATCCCAGCTGTGAGTGGGATTGCCAGGCGTGCAGGGTGTGCAGGTAGGGCAGAGCATCCTGTGGTCTCCCTGTCCTGCTGCAGCTCTGGCTGTTTCACACAGAAGGGGCTCAAAGAGCTTTTTCAAACTTTAGCTTTAGTGTGAGCTGTGCAGTAAAAGCAGTGGTGTCGAGTCAGTCTGCCCTGGAAGAGAAACTGGGATGCCCAAACGTCATGTCCCTAATGGGTTTGTCTAGATTTTGGTAGAGAGATTCACATGCTCCATGTGCCACTGGGTGATGAACCTGGCTGTCCAAAAATCTGTGTGGATTTGCACCCCTCACCTTGTCCACTCCTCTCTGGTGCCTAGAACAGACAGGGTGTGCCTGAGTACCCCCAGCTGAAAAGATTAATTGGGAATTAACAACTACAAGATATTTATTGTGCTTCTGTGGCCCCAAACAGTAATGTGGAAATCCCTGGTTTACTCTTTGTTCACCTGTTGCTGCCTGAATTGCCAGGATGGGCAGGTACCAGCAGGAGGGTGCTGGTACTGGCACTGGGATCCTGGTGGAGGAGAGATTAAATGAACATCCTCTGTGTGGCCTCACCTGCTGAGAGTGTGGAGGCATTTTCTGCTACTGAGCAGCTTGTGCATCGAGTGACAGCAAGCCCAAAGAATATTATTTGTACATGGAAAACTCCTTTCTTTGCTCTGTCCTCTGACTTCAGCTTTTCAATATTGAAGAATAATACATCTTCCCTTCTTATTAACAATTCAGTTTGAAGGCTGATTCAGATTAACTTGGGTTCTCATTGTATTAAGCACTTTAGGAAAAAAAAAGCCATAGAAGCTCAGGATGTTTATGAAAAGCAATTTCCTCAATGCCAGGCAGTTTAATAACTCCACAGCCATGGCATTCAGGCTCTCATTTATTTTAAACTGTGTTTCCAAACTGTGACGGGTCAATAATAAATAAGGCAGGGTGACAGATTTTGTGTGGAAGGGAGCTAAAAGGAAAAAGACACGTTCAGACAGGAGTGCAGAGAATAGTGTGGCTCTTGGGTCTGACAAATTAAAGGCTCATTTGGAAAACAAATATTTCTTATAATCAATATTTCCCCATCGAACTATTGAGAGCAAGTGAAATTTTGGAGCTATATACAACAAAAGAGAGAAAATTCTGACCCTCTCTCATCCAGAGTGTTTCCTTGTAACAGTGAAATTATTCTTCTTCATACTGGTCTGGATCTTGCCTTTAATCAAGTCCCTGGTGGAAGGAGACACGTAGCCCCAGGCAGGCTTTTGCACCTGAGACCTCCAATCTATTCAAGCAATAAATACAAACATCACAGAGTGTTTCAAATGACTTGTTAAAATATTGGAAATCAGTACCATGTAGGAAAGAAAGGGAGTTAATAGTATTTGTTGAAAACACCTTTTACAAACCACGTGGGACACCGAGCAGGTCAAGTGGAATGTGTAGCAACATTCACCCATCTCCTGCTTCCCTCTGTGGATATTCAGGCAGAGGTTTTGGTGGGTTCAGGTTTTATTATCTCCCCTTGAAGCCTGGAACATGCAGAAGAACTGAGCTGAATTCCTCTGTGCTGTGTCCTGCTCTGCTTATGTGAACTTTGGGCTCTCCAGCTCAGGAAGGGCTTTTCCTCTGCATATCCCATGTGCAGGGCAGCCGGTTCAAAATGTAATTAAGCTTCAAAAAGCTGGAATACTCAGATTGTTGTTAGTGTACAGGGACTGGAAAATTGATTTCTGTTGGTCACATACCCTTTCAGATTCCTCCTGGTACAAAGATACCCCCTTCTCTGTGTGAGGCATGAAGTGCTGTGGATTTTTCCTGGATTATCCAAATATTGAACTTGATTAAACTCAACAGATGTATCTGTTGGATAACTTCTGTGAGTAATTAGGCAGGGAGGTTATCTCTGCCATTCCTACCCAGCTGGAAGTTGGGCTGTGGCTGGTCAGGGAGCTGAGCTGCTTCTGCTTTTATTTTGGTTAAATGGAATATTTATAAATCAGGTGCTCAGTCTGAGTGTTTATTTAAAAGTCCTAACATTTTCCTTAATGTTCCTGAGTGCTCACTCATTAGAAGCTCACACTGTGAGCCCTTAGGAATTCATGAGATGTTTTCTGTATCAGGGTACTTTAAATAAATCTCACAAGTGCAGGCTGCAGGGCCTGGGTAGATGAACTGCTCTGAACAGGCTTCCCACACTAACCTTCCCCTTCTCCAGCCTGGCAGAAGGAGCTGCACCAAAATCTTTTGCCTGTTGGTGGACTTCCCTGTGGAATTTCATATTTGAAACTGAGGCTTTGGTGGTGGTCAGGATGACACTGGAGCTGCAGGTGATGCTGTCCCCAGAGGTGAATAATGGTGTGAGCTGGGGTGGGTTGGGTCTGGCTGGGTGTCAGATGTTCCCTCAAGCTGCTCCATCACTCTCCTCCTGCTGGGCACGGGAGAGAAGATTCAGCAAAAGGCTTGTGGTTGAGATCAGGGCAGGGAGAGATCTCTCACCTTTACCACTGCAGGCAAAACAGACTTGACTCAGGGAAATTAGTCCAGTTTATTACCAACAAAATCAGAGCGGAGTAATGGAAAACACAAACAAATCCTAAAAATACCTTCCCTCCACTCCCTCTTTTTCCTGGGCTCAGCTTCACTCCTGGATTCTTTCCCTCCTCTCCACAGTGGGGCAGGGAATGGGGCTGTGGTCAGTTCATCACACACTGACCCTGCTGCTCCCTCCTGCTCTGGGGGGACTCCTCACAGTCCTCCCCTGCCCCATCAGGGGTCCCTCCCATGCAGACAGCTCTCCCTGAGCTTCTGCAGGACTGGCCTTTCCCACAGGCTGCAGCTCTCCATGAACTGCTCCAGGGTGGGTCTCCCAGGGGCTGCAGCCCTTCAGGGACCCCCTCAGCATCACGAGGGCTGCCCCAGCACGGGCTCCCCTCTCCATGGGGGCACAGGTCCTGCCAGGAGCCTGCTCCAGCAGCAGCTCTCTCTCAGTGCTGCAGCACTTCAGTGAGGCTGTGTGTGAGACCGACACCTGGATCCTCAGAGAAACAAACCCCAGCTCCTGAATGTCTCAGGAAGGTCAGGCATAAAAATATCTCCACCCCTGCCTGCTTCCTCCCTCCTGCCCTGAAGCCCACGATCTCTCTGACCCAATGAGTCAGGACTGTGGGCAGGGATCTCTTCCATGAGAGTGCTGCAGCTGGCAGGGTAATGAGACAGAAACGTGATGGACCCTGATCTGCCATCCCCTCCTCTGCCCCTGCTCAGTGCCCACACACTGCCCTGGCCCTGTGGGCACCTGCAGCAGGAGGCAGTGATGCACAGGGACACACTTCCCTCCTCTGCTGCTCCAAGGACTTGATTTTGTAAAGCTTCAGTAGGAAAAGTGCTTACACTGGCAAGGATTAAGTGGGAAGGATGTGTTATGCCTCATCCTCCTGCAGTCCTGTCCTCAAGCATGTCTCTGCTCTCAAAGCCATTTCTGAGTCATCTCTTGATGGTTTGGCTGCAGGGGCTGACCAGGGGCTGCCAGGGTGTCCCAGTGTGGGGAGGAGGGATGCCTGCATTGCTGCATCAGTGACCAGAGCCTGCATTGCTGCCTGCTGCTTGGCTGCTTCTGTGTTCCCTTGATTTAAAGCCATCCTGCAGCATCTGGGGATTCATTTTGCTCAGATGTGCTATTACATTTTGTAAGATTTGTAGAGAGCGAGAATTATCATCTAAATTCGTAGTAATATTTCCAGGCAAAGATTGTGGGTGCTGCTTTTTTTCTTGTCTGTTCATGTTTTGGCTCACAGAGGATTTGCTTTCTATCTGGGTTTAGAGGGACATGATTTCTTTGTTTGATTTTCCTTCCCAAATATCCTGTCAGCTGTATATTGAAGAAAAACTTCTGTCTGAAAAATAGAGTCATACCTTATTTTAGGCTTTCCTGCCCTAATCTCTGGTCAGGTAGCTGGAATTGTATGTAAAAATGATGGAGACAGGAGATAATCCACCAGTCTCGACAGTCTTCAGCCCTGGTGGTGATGTCCCAGCTGTTTCCAATCTTCACCTTGCTGGAGAACCCATTTCCATGATGATAATCGTTTGTCAGCTTTTAATCTCCCAGTGCAGATGTGACAAAATAGTTTCATAATCCGCTTGCGTGCATCAGGCTGCTCACTTCTATTTTGGGAGAGCAGGGCTGACTAATGTACAGCTCTGGCTGATGGTGTGTGACACTGCTGTGCCAAAGGCTGTCACGGTGCAGCAAACGCCTCCAGAAAGGGGGCAAGTGCAGGGAGATTTTAGTATCAGTTGGAAATTCAAAGCAAAACCATCACACAAACCCGGAATTGTGACTCACAGAAGTCGCTGTGGCTGTGCAGTCACCGGGGCAGGGCAGGGCAGTGACATCCCCTGCTGTCCCTCTGCAGCCTGGCCCACTGCAGGGCTGGAGGGAAACGTGGGCCAGGAGCAGGGGTTGGGACTCTGCTGCTCCACAGGGGAGCAGAGCAGGCTGTGGCTGTCCCCTGCCACCAGGGATGCCAGCAACCCCCAGCATCCACAGGGACAATTCTGTGAGTCACTTGTGGGATGAGAAAGTGGAGGGATAATGGGGAGCAATTTGAGCATCGTGTCATCTGAAGTGTGCTTTGCTTGTGGGAAGGGGACAAAGCACTAAAGTCTGATGTAGCTGCATTGAGTGTGGGGGAATGTTGGATTATATGGCTGAATATTCCATCATCACTTGCACACGTGGCCGTTTGACTGTGTGTGCTTATCTGATTTGCTCTCATTAAAGCTGAAAGAAAGACTTGTCCCAAGTAAGAGTCTAGACATTCAATTGTTCCTAAATAACCCAGTGTGTTTAATTTAAAAAATAATTAAAACTTCAATAAGTCTCAATGTGTGGACAGTTTAATATGAAGATGAAATGTGGCTGAAACATAATCAATATCTTGATCAATCAAGGAATTTAGTTTTGGAAAGTAGCAGTGAGCTGTACAGGGGGATAATGGCAAAGCCCTCATTGTCTTGAGAACATATATGGTTAAATCAGAAAGTTGGTAGGAAGAAAATTCATTTTCCAATTGTGCCTCATGAACCCACTAACAAGCTTGTGAAATGTGTGCATGGAAGGTCCTGACAACATTGTTTTCCTAACACTAATAATACTTAAATATAAGTAAAGATGAGAACTAGTCCAAAGCAGAGTCCAGGCATAAATCCCACCATTTATCATCTGTGTTCTTCTGGAAACAAGAAGTGACTGGCACACATGCTTAATTCAAACTAAATAGCCTATAAAACAAGTTCCCTAAGGCTAATAATAATAATAATATCAGGAGAAATGAATATAAGGATGATGGAATACAGGATATGCTGAGGAGTGAATATGGGATATAGATACATATCATGGACAGGCTGCTGTTTATGGTATGCTGGGAACTCCAATCCATCATCTGACCAGAGAATATAATGCAGTTAGAATCAAAAAAGATGCCTCTGTCTGAAGCAATGCATGGATGTTATAAACCAGCAAATGCAAATAATTTATCAAAAGCAGCGAGCAGGCCAAAGTAGAATATCATCAAGCAATAATTCAAATCACAGCTGTGATTATGAGAAATAACCTTAAATCTGCTATTTAATTAATATTAAGCTCCTGACACCCTCTAGGATGGGGCACACAAGCCTTCTCAGGCTAATATGATAATAGTCAGAGAAAATATTATGTCCCTTAGAAATTTCAGGAAGGGCATTAACCATGGGAGGCTCTCAGAGCTGTGTGTATAAACCATATTCTCTGCACCCAAACACTGCCAGCTTTCCTGGGATCAAACATTCCTTGTGAGAGACCCCAGCTCAGGCTGGGGCAGGCTCTCCCTCTCCTTTGGGGTCCCTCCTTGGTGTTGCCCCATGGCTGCTGTGTGTCCTGATCCTTTTTGCCTGCCAGGGAAAAAGAGAGCTCCCCTGTGAGACCTTGCTGAGCAAGGCTGGCTGCAGCAGCTCCTGCAGGCTGAGGCTTGGTTGCCTCAGTGTGGGATGAGGGTGAGAAGAGATCCCAGAATGGTTTGGGTTGGAAGGGCCCCTAAAAGCTCATCTCCACCCAACCCCTGCCATGGGCAGGGACACCTTCCCCTGGAGCAGGCTGCTGCAAGCCCTGCTGATGGTCTGACACCCTCAGAGCCCAAGGAATGTGCAGAGAGGTGGCTTGCACTTGCTCCCAGAGCCTGGGTGTCAGACACAAGCTGATCCACATGAAGCTTCTCCAGCCAGGTGCAGATAGAAATATCTTGTAGTAGGATTGTGGGTTTGCTTCATTAATGGAGTGACTGACTCCTGTGCCTGGGAATTGAGCAGCTTCCTTCACCTTCCCCAGCTTTGTGAGAGAGTGTGTGTGTGTGGTAAATGACCTTTGGAATGAAAATATTAACAGAAAAGGAAAACATGGTTGTAATTTATGAAATGTTAGCCCAGCTGCCTCTGGGGGGGAGCAGACCTTTCAGCCCTGCACGCTGATACATTGCTGGGTGCCTGCATTGACACAGGTGCATTTAAAGAGTCAATTAGGGGGAAGCTGTGTATTTACACAGCCTGGATTCATTTCACATTTTGGCAACTTTCTTTTTAAACAGTTGAGACTACTGATGCTCCTCAAAGAGGTTGCTTGTTGAGAAGGGGCTGGAGGAGGTTCCAGAGCAAGGAGATAAAGCCCAGACCTCTGGCAACAAAACATTTGGGTGGTCACCGCACCCTGAGAAACCATCAGATTGAACAGCCCCTGCCTGTGCTGGAGCAACTCTTGATGGTGGGATTTGGGTCTTGAATGTTGGCAAATGGCTGCAAATACCTGTCAAAGTTCCAGGGTGTTTTCTGCAGGAGAACAACAGAAGTGGGTGCTCTCTTGGCAGTTGTTTTGTACAATGTGATTTCCTGGGTAAAAACCCCGAGTTTCTGTCTTCATTACTGGCTGGGGTCTTCCACATAGGGCTATTAAAACCTTAAAAGACTCTCTTTGAGGCTGATCAATGCAAAATGAAATGGAGGAAAATTGCTTATTGCTGAGGAAAATACAGCACTGTGAATAACAAGGAAGAAAATGCAGCTGAAGGCTCAAATTGAATCTCTATTATGCCTGTGATTAAAGATAATGTGCTACGAAAGGGGACTACTGCAGGGTTTCTGTGCTAGGTTGGATGGCTAAAAACATGGTGATTGTGGTTGCTGGGCCCTCATTGGCCTGGGTTTGATATCTAAATTACAGGGCTATTACCCAGAAATGGGTTTGATGCTCTGTCTGAAAGGCAGAGCCCCTCCACAGCCCAGCTGGCTGGGGGCACTCGTCCTGCCTGGGGCTTGGAAACTCTGTCTTTCTATTTTCCTTGGCAACTCAGGGTTTGTATCTCTTTGCATAACAGTTTTGGGGCTCTTTTAAGAGGCTTAAGAAATTAAATGTGGATAGGTCCTTCCAGTCACTTACATTCCCATGTAAACCTCCAGAGTTCATGAGGGACTGCTTTGTTTTAAAGCTGGGGATTTTTCTTGTTTATTTTAATGAAGTTGATGTGCTTTATTGATGAGGGTGATGTGTGGAGTGACAGCACAAGATTTGTGGTGTTTTCCAGAATAAACTTTCATGTTTATAAGTAGCTGATGTTGTAAGCGATGGTTGAAGATTTGTATTTGGCAAACTTTATTATATTTGAAATCAGTTTGGGTTTGAACTTGGGAGAGACTGCTTTCTGTTTAAAACAAAACTGTTCTCTAGGATGGGAAGAAGATTTCAGTGACATGTTTGTATTTAGTAAGCTCAAGGCACTTTTCACAAACTTCAGAACCATTCAGCATCACAAGTTGTTTTCTGCAGGAAATCTTTGCTGCTCTGCATCCTCAGCCCCCACAAGCCTGATCTGGGAATTGCTGCTATCAGCTGCCTGCAGCGTCTGCTCCTGGCTTATCTGCTCCTGGCACAGAAAGGACACTGACAACTCCTAATCAACCTCAAGCACACAGATCTCCCTGAAACATCAACAGCATCTGCACTGCTCCCTCTTCTTTATTTCCTTCTCTTCTGACTGGAGGGGGGAACATCCTTTCCTGTCTGCAATCTCCTAAGCTTAAAAATTGGAGCTCAGTTAATTATGCTTATTGAGCTGCTGCATCTGCATTTAGCTGAACCTTAATTTGAAGAACAGAGCAATTTGAATTTGGAGTTTTATGTTGCCCACCTAGCTTTTAACACTAAGGCCAGGTCTCCCTCTGGCACCAGTAACACCAGTCTTTGTACTGGTGCTGGGTGGTGTAGCCCTGCTTCCAGCCCCTTTAATTTTGGGGACCTGCTGCAAATATTCTTTCCTTGGAGCTCCAACCTGGTTGCTGGCTGGTTGGTGTCACCTCTGGGTCAGTCCCTCTGTTAGTGCCAAGTGTTTTTTTGGTGACCCACAGAACCCAGTCAGGACCACTGTAGGTGCCAAGGGGCTTGTGTGACAAACTGCTCCCAAGTAAAGGACAAGAGGAAAGATGCTCTAGTGAGATCTACATCCTCTGCAGGAGGACAGGCCAAGCTGGGATTTGGTCTGTCACCCACACAGATATCTTGGAGCTGACCATTTTTCTGACCTTGGTGTTTCTTGGATTATTTAGTAAAAAAATTCATACAAACTAAACTCAGATTTTCTTTCAGTATTCCTGTCACCATTCCTATTTCTCCTGCTGCTCTGGCTGTCATTGCCTGTGACATTAATATCCCAGTTGTCATCAGTGCACCAAAACATGGTAGGAACAGCATTTCTGCAGCAGTGTGGAGGCGCATTGCCTGTGACATTAATATCCCAGTTGTCATCAGTGCACCAAAACATGGTAGGAACAACAAGTGTTTCTGCAGCAGTGTGGAGGCAGGAGAGGACTCAGGGTCCTGGAGGCATCTAGGGAGGGTTTGGCTGAAGAACTTAAACATGTGTTTGGTGTTTCTGTGGCTTTACTGAAAAATCACATAATGTGTGCAAGGCAAACTTCCAGCTCTAAGTTTTGTGCAATCTTTACTGCCCTTAAAGGAGGAAAAGAGATCTGAAGAGGAAGGTGCAGCTGGTGGTTCCAGGGCGGAAAGGCTCCAGTCCCTGGTAGTGCAGCACTCTCCAGCATGGCTTGGGTGATGTTCAGCTCTGTGGTGAGGACAAGGCAATGACTCCTGCCTTGTTCTGTGGCTCTTGTATGGCTGGTCCATGTGCATTTCCCAACAGCTCTCTGTGGCTGATGGAAAAGCCAGTGTGTGTCCACAGAGAGGTTCAGCCTGCCGTGTTTGGTTATTTAATGTGAGCAAACAAGGTCAAAGATAAAATTACTCCCCCTCCCCCTTTCACAATCCTTCTACTGTAATTTTTTAAGAGCCAGCCATGTGTGAGATCAGGCAAAGGTTAAATTGTCAGGCTCCCTTAGCAAAGGAGAGGTTTGACTCCTAGCCTGAGGCAGGGTTATCTACCCTGAGCTGTTACATTGCTTGTTAGATCCTGTTTTTTCATAGCCAAAACACATCCACGGCACAGCCCCACTGGGTGCTGGGTTTAATCAGGCTGTGTTAACCTGGTCTAACCCACCCTGGTAACCTGTAACCCAGAACTCATCCCCCTGCAGGCTGCTCAGCTGGCTGGCATTGCACTTTTATTGGCTCGTGCCAGGAAGAAATGTTTTGTTTCTCTGCCTCCAGTATCTGGTGAGTGGGGACTGGGGATTTTTAGAGGTGTTTTCAGATTTATGCTGCTACAGATGGACAAAGCTTGTGCTTCTTGTGTTGTGCACAGGGCACAGAGTAGACTCGTGGCATGGCTGTGAGTGCTGGCTGATTACTTCTGCTTCATCAGGGAATTGAGAAAATTTAACTCCCATTGCATAAGTTCACCTTCATTGAAATTTGTACAGATACAGCCTGGAGGTGTATTGCTGTGAGGGGCTGCTGAGGGGGAACCTGTAATAGCAGATTTTGCTGGTCCTGGCAAGCCTTGATGTGGCTTTTCTTGCACAGAAAATGAAGTTGCAGTGCAGTAAAAACTGCATTGCAGCTGCAGTGGGGACCCATCCATCTGGACCATCTGGCCAAGAGTGGCTGAGCCTGCAGGCTCAGGGTCCTGTGACACACGGAGGGCAGCCATGCATGAACAAAAGCACTGCTCATTTCATCAGCAGGAACAGCCCCTAAACACAAGGAGGATTTTGCAGTGACAGTCATTTCTGTGAAATCTATTGCAGTTAATTCTGCCCAGTGAGGAAGGCAGATCTCACCTTTACCACAGGCTGGATTTCTCTTGACCCAGCACAGGTGTCACCATGCTCCATTTTCAGGTCCCTCATCTCGTGGTGAAGGGTTTCTTTAGCCCATCCTTCCAGATTTCCTGAATATGGAGTAGAATCAAGCAGGAAAAATTGCAAGAAGTCCAGAAATGTTGCATCAGTCTCGAGTATCCAACAGACATTGGGTGGTTTAATTTCTACCTGGTTCTTCTAGGCATTCCTCTCTAACTAATATACTCATAAAATCAATATTTTGGTAATCAGCTCCCAACTGCTGTTACAGAATAGCTCCAAACTTCTTTAAAAAGCCAGCAGACCATTTTTATGTGTGTTATGAGTGGAAATGTGTTATGAGAGTTGCAGTGGAAATGTGGACAGTGGTACAGCCACAGCAGGTCAGGGTGAAAGCCCATCCCTGTTTCAGCTGAGACTGAGACATTGATAGGGACTTTACAGGTGATTTTCTGCATTCTGGGTGCCAAATTAAAATATCTACAAGCCTAAAAGAGTCAGTATTTAAGGTATTTAAGGCGTGTCAGTGTTTAAAGTGGATTTTGGAATAAAGTGTAGCTGATCTATACTGGCTGGATGGATCTATAGGTTGGATGGCACTTTGAGCAAGCTCTTCTAGTGGAAGTTGTGCTTGCCCATGTCAAGGGGGTTGGAGCTAGATGGTTTTTAAAGATCCTTTCCAACCCCAACCAGCCTGTGATGCTCTGACCTTTCTTTCCCTGACGTGGGCTGTTTATTTCTCCAGTGTCTCTATGCCCCTGCAGACAAAAAACAATCTTTGCTTTCACGTTGGGACTCAGATAAACAAAGGCAGCAGCAGCAGCCCCCGAGAGGCTGGGCTGTAATTGAGGTTATTAGCTTTGCTATTTTTCAGAGCACAGAGCAGGCTGGCAAGAAGCCAAGCCTTCCCTGAGCAGGCAGCATCTCTGCTGCTCCTGCAGCCACTGCATTCCACACCTCCTGCTTCCTCCCCAGCCCCTGCTGCCTCTGCTCTCTCTTCCCCACACTGCCAATCCCCTGCTCACCAGGGGGCTTTTCAAATGGCAGCGTGTCTGGCTAAAAATAAAATGAAATTTTAATGACTGCAAAATATGCCCCTTTTCAGCCAATTGCTCTCTGGAGGAAAGGGGAGGGCTGGGAAGTCAGGGAATGCCCAGGGGTTGGTGCAGGGCTTGATGCCTCTCACCTGCTTTACTGGGGTGGTAGGGAGGAGTGAAGAAATAGATCAAATTCTTTAATTAATCATTTAAAAATTCATTTTGTTACCTTGTGGTGTTGTGGGTGAAGAAAATTTGCTGGGAATAATGTTTTTGACTCAGAAGTGGCACATGCAGGCTCATGGTTCTGTGCATACAGCTGCAATGTAACTGATACTGATCACAGAACGTGTTCTGGGCTCTGACCAGCACCTCCAAATCTGCCCAGGCTTGGGCACTCTGGGAGAGCCAGACTGGCAGAAACTCCTGAGCACCAAGCCAGACCCTTGTGGTGGAGTCCCATTGGCACCCCTGGACCTTGTGAGTGGTTCTCAGAGGGAGCTCAGTGCTGCAGAGCCTGCTCAGGCTAGGGAGAATCTGTCACTGTCCCCCAGTTTTTCCCACAGGACAAGACAGTGTTATAACACTTGTGGTTTTGTTCACTTATCCACATTGCTGAGCCACTGCGTGGCTTCCTCACCTCCCTGAGACCAACACCTCCCCTTCTCTCCTGGCAGTACTTGTAACCTATTTAAGAAATTATATGGAGACACTGGATTAACCTGTACATCAATAGTAAGGCAATATATTTTACCAGGATGGGGCTGGGAGGGAAAACAGCCACGGGTGCTGTGATCCTCACAGTGTCTCCTGCAGGAAAAAGCCTTCCCTGTGGCACCATTGTAGCATTATGATGACCTTCCTGTGAAATCCTCCTCTGGGGATTTGCTAACCCCAGCACTTTCTGCTCAGAGTTGATAAAAACCTTTCCCTGCCTGTACATCCCTGCTCAGAGGGGCACAGAAAGCCTCAAGGCTGGAGCATCAGAGCTGCTGCAGTCCTGGGGCAGGATGGGGCACCCCAGGATGTGAATCAGCCCCACAGCACCTCACTGTGCTGGCTGCTGGGAAAGTCAGAGGGAATCCCGGGGGTTATCCAGCCTCCCTGGCTGCTCCTCTGCCAGGTACACGCTGGCAAAACCCCAAGCGTGCAGCTCAGCACAAGCTGCAGCCCTGTAGGGGACTACAATCACACCACCCTGCTGGGATTCCCCTCTTTCCTCAAGAAAAACCCCATCATCACAGTCACTTTTTCATCCTGTGTTTGCTCAGTCAGAAAAGATAAAGACACTCATTATTTTTATGTGCTGTGACTTTACAGATGAATGTGACATTTCTGACTGCCATAGTTTGATGAGGAAAAGAAGGTATTGACATCTAAAAATTAATGATGGGTGCTTTACAAATGTCTGGATGCCCAAAAATAGCTGCAGAAGGCAGTGCTGCTTGTACATTTTAAAAACAAGAATGAGCAATGAAAGCACTCCCAGAACTGCTCGAGGGAATAGCAGACTTTTCATTTAAGGCTGTATTATTTAATTGGATAATCTGATTAAATATATAGGTTATGTGAGGACCTGATGCTATCCCCTTTAGGAAGTGCTGCATATAGACAGAAATAAAATAACAACCAATTGCATGGGAGGGAGAGCTGCAATAAATGCTATTTTTGTTCCAATTGCTCTGGAGAAATTGGTGGCAGATGCCTCATGCTGCTATGTTGTTAAAAGAGCTGCTGTCTCCCAGATGAATCAGTTTATGAACTGTAGTGAATTGTTGTAGTGAATTATTTTGGCCTTTGCCAAAATAATTGATTAAGTCAGAGCCATTGATAGGGGGTATTTTGTTGGTATTTCCATGTTTTATTTATCCTGTGCTAGATTTACATATGTGTGTATAAAAATGCCAAGTGTACGTGCCTTGCCACGGCTGTGCTGCATGAATGGGTGTCAGTGAGAGGTGCTGGAGCTGCCCTTAGATCCCTGTGGTTTGGGTTTGGAAGCTGTCACACTGGTCCTGGCAGCTGAGTAAGCTGCATGTATTTCACTCAGCTTTTCCTGTGTCTGAGCAGGGGATTTGCCATAGCCTGTGGCTGGCTGTTTATTAGCATAACTTAATGGCTGGCTATAAATAGAAATGAAGGGAGGTGCAGACACAGACTTGCTTGACTAACCTGTCTCTTGGGCCCTTGCCTGTGATCTTCCTTTTTTTCTAGATTTCCCCCCCCTTTTTCCATAGTGATAAATAGTTAAAACGCAATTACAATGTTAATTTGTTGTGCTAATGTGCTGCAGCAGGAAGCCAAAGGGAGCTGCTGACAAACCGGAGAGCCAGTCAGCTCCCATTAACCACCCAGGCTGCCGGGGGACTCCTCTGCCGCTGAAACCCGGGAAACACAATCAGCATCTTATCGAGGCTGACACCGAAAGTGATGCAATCAGCTTCAAGTGTCCCACAAGGACCACGGCACTGAATAAAGATAAAGCCACTCAGCCTTTTCTTGCTTCTCCGGGGTCATTGGGAAGGGAAGGATGTCATTAACCAAGCAATAAATCTCATTCCTGAGGCTTCCAGTTTTAGTTTTCTCCCCTGCAGCTCTGGGCTGCAAGGCAGGGGATGGCACCCAGCTCCCCTTGTCCCTGCATGGAGGCACCTCTGCCTGTCCAGAGGGAATCCTGCTGGGGGCAGGTCAGGGCTCCATGGGCTCCAGCACAGGCTGCTGTCCTTCCCTAAAGCCCATCCTTCTTTCTGCTGCTGCTGCTGTGTTATCCAGGGCTTCAGTCCCCCTCCCACAGGGCTTTCCATGGCTCTCCTCTGCCCCACCAGCAGCTGGAAGCTGTCCAGACCTCCCAGCTGGATTCCAGCGCTCCTTAACGCCTTGTTCTCTAAGGGCAGCAGGTTTTTCATCTCATCCCTGTTTATCTGACACTCCAGGTCTTGTTTTGGCAAGAACCCCTTGTGTGAGGACACGAGGCTTGACTCCATTTTCATCAGAAGGCTGATTTATTATGCTATATATTATACTAAAATACTACATTACAACTGTACTAAAAGAACAGAGAGAAGGAGATCAAAGACAAGAATAGAATAGGAATGAAAAACAAAAATCCTGTGACTCTCACAGCCTTGGCACAGGTGGCTGTGATTGGTCTCTAATTGAATACAATCCACATGGACCAATGGAAGATGCACCTGTGGCATTCCACAGCAGCAGAGAGTTATTGTTTACATTTCTTTCCTGAGGCTCTCAGCTGCTCAGGACAGGAAAAATCCTAGCAGAGGCTTTTTCACTAAAATATCATGGCAACACCAGGTTCTCACCAGTGAAGATGGCAAGAGGCAGAACTGTTGTCTTTTCTGTTCTTGAAACTGGAAGGGTTTCTCCTGCCATGGGCAGACAACCCTCAGGTTGAGCCCAAATTGTGAATTAAGATCTGAAATGCTTTTCTTGTCTTGAGAATGATCTGGCTGCTGCTGTTCTTCCTGTGGGGCCTAAACCACTCTGTGTGTGTTTCAGTGCTCTCAGCACATGGAAATTATGTATATACCAGGGTGCTGGTAGGAATGCTCAGATTTTTCCCTTTGGCTAATATGTCTATTCCATCCCACCTCTCCTTCTTTATGAATGCTTATGAAGTACAGCCTGCTTCAGCAGCACCCCTTAGAATTTATTGGAAGACCAAACACAGCCTTAATCAAATACCTTTTTGGTCAGGTCTTACATAAATAAGTAAACCAGTCTCCAAAGAAGATGATTTGCTGGTAATAGAAAACTATATTTTTATTGCAGTAGCTGGCTTTTCAAGGAATTAAAACTCATTAGCCTCTACCATTTAGGGGGGAAAAAAGCTTTTAAACATCAATTTAGAATCCATTTACAGGCTCTCTCAAGGCCCTGTGTTACCACGTGGATCCAGGGTTATGTCTTCTTAATAAAATACTGGGGGAAAGTGGAAAAGCAGTTGGTGAACTGGAATTTCTGAAAGATTTCCTTCTTTTTTAATGAAAATATATGTTCAGATGCTAAATTACCATTAAAACAAAACAAAGACAAACCAAACCAAAACCACAAAAAATCAAAAACAAAAAAACTCCACCAAAACTCAAACCCCAAGCCTAACAAAAAACCACCCTCACAAACTGTTGTAAATAGGAGAGAAATAGAAATTCACTGCTAAAATATGCAAATGATGTAAAGTTCAAAGAGGCCAAATGCCATACTCCTGTTTGTCATAGCCCTGGCCTGGCACAGTGCTCAGTGCTTGCAGAGAGGGTTCATGAAAGATATTAGCATTAAAATTAATGTTATCAAGATAAAGAATATTTGCTTTTCAAAAACTGCTCACTAAATGTTAAAGATCTACATTGGCATTTCACAGCCTGATACTCTGAGACCTGATTTTTGAGTAGTCCAACTCCTCCAGTCTGCAATTAAACCCAAGTGGTTTGGATTTTGAAGACACCAGAGGTGGGAGAACATGAAAGTCCTTTGGAAAACCAGGAGCTGCTGAGTGTTTTGAGCTGATTACACAGCCAAGCACTCTGCTGCCAAGGTGAGGTGGGACTGATGCTGCTGTGTCCTACTGAATCATGGGCAGATGTATTTATCAGTGCTTGAAAAATCTGGTTGCTCTATTGGCCATGAAAAAGCAGCCTGTGGGGAAACACAGACTCATCATTGAGAACAGTGTCTGCCTCTGTGCAATGAATGGAGCTTGAGGCCACAGAGTGAACAGCAGAAATGGATGATGCTGCTGCTGTACTCCTCCTGGAGCACAGTCCTTCCCATGTGAAGCAGGACTTGTGTGCTGCCATGGGAGAATACAGGGCATGGGGAAACTTTCCAGGGTAGAGATGAAATGAAGTTAAAATTTAGATTGGATATTTAAATGTGGCAGGAAGTGTTTAAAAAATATTAGTGAAGACCATCTGCCAAAGTAGCATTTGCTCCTCCTAAAGGAGCCTGGAGAGAAGGGCACTGTAAATAAGTCAATATATTCCAGATTTACAGAGATCATGCCTTGAGGGTGCTCCATGTGCCTGTGCTTTCCCCTTGTTACACCTCATTGTGAAGCCTTGGGTCCTGTTCCCTCTATTATCCTCACACTGATGAGCTCATGCTGCTCCTGTAGGTTCTTTTACAGTGTCAAAGGCACCTCACACACCAGGGCTGAAGACCAGGATCCAACAGCAACCCATCCCCCTGGTGAACTTCATGAAATCAGTGATAGCTGACACAGTGTTGGCGTTTTCCTACAAACTGAGGGGTTCACAGCCTGAGCCATTCCAGTGCTCTCCCCCCTCAGTATAAAGTTTTTCTTCATGTTGAGGTGAAATTTCTTGTATTTTGGCCATTGCTCCTCATCCTGTCACTGGGCACCATCTTCTGACATCCCTTGGAGATGTTTATACGAATTGATGAGATCTCCTCTCAGTCTTCTCAGACTAAACAGCCCCAGTTTATTTCCCCTCATAAGGGAGATGCTCCAGACCCCAAATCACCTTTGTGACTTCCACTGCACCTCTCCAGTAGCCCTTTCATGTTCTGAGGAGCCCAGAACTGGACACAACAATCCAAATGTATCTTTTCATGTGATTCTTTGCTGTAAAATCCTGTTTAATGGTAGTATATCACCACTGCCAACAATTTTTAAAGAGTATTTCTCATTATATATAGATTTAAATACTTTGCCATATTTGCCAAAGGAGACAGATTGTTAAAGGCCAGAAAAACCCTCTCCCTCTCTTGGCACTCCACAGGGCCACACAGCTGGAGTGAATTTGAATATTATTCTCTCCAATAAAAAAAAAATTAAACTAATTTTAGGAAAAAAAATAAGGATCAGGATTTTCCAGTAAGCCTAACTCATGCCTGCCCTTTAAAATGTTATAAATAGAAAAACATCATCAACAAACTCCTTCACTGTGCAAGAGCCTAATTTCTTCCTCTCCGCTGGGATCTGGTGTGTTTTTCAGTCTGTCATTAATTGTGCTGTATTGTGAGCATTTTCTGCTTCACTAGTTAGTCAGATAGGCAGCAAATGGAGTCAGCTCTAGGTCAGAAAACACAAAAAGCCAACTCCTGCTGCCTCCCAATCAGGTAGGGATATTGAATTGGCCTCCACATAATTGAAAACATTAGCAGGCTGGACAATAAGCCAATTCTTAAACACACGAGCATGAAACACAACAAAGAGGCAAGGTCTGAAATTGCCAATGAGCCTGATCCATCTGCCCATGAAAGCATTAGAATTTCCCCCACCTCTGGCAATGGGATCAGAGTAGGGTGCCTGGAAAGAAACACCAAGGGCCCAGTGATCTAAAGGTAGAGATCAAAATATTTAACTTCCCCAAAAGCTGTGAACAAAAGTAGGCTTAGCACTGCCAGTTTTTGAACAGGAAGGCTGAGACATATAGAAAGATTTGGGGTATTTTGCCATGTTTTTAAAAGTGGATGCATAAAACCTTTTTCTATGTATGAATAAAGAGGCACATCTTACTTGCCCAGAGCATCTCCTTCCCTAATTTCTTGTCTAGAAGTTGCCTTTAGCCTCTTTCCAACAAAGAGAGGAGTTCTGAAAGGCAGAAAAGACCCCTCTGTTCCATGGTGTGCCTTTCCCAGATGTCACCTCTTATTTAAATGAGACCTGGACCTCCAGCTCTCCTGAATATTGTGGTGTTTTCACCTTGGCTAAAAGCACAAAAGCTGAGGGATCTCGCCTGGTGCTGCAGACATGATACACACAATATTTGCTGGCTGGGGCTTCATCCTAAAAAGAGCCACACCTGAGAATCAGACACTGGCCACTGAATGAGTGATGGACACGTCTTAGCCAGCCTCCCTCTTTTCCAGCTGAGGAGATAGCACAGGCTGACCCTTCTTCCCCTGGACAGTCTGAATGCTAACCAGGGGCTCTGCAACAGGAACTGCAGAACCCAGCCCATGTCTCTGCTGGGCACAGGCACAATTTGCAGTAGCTGAGTGTGTCCCTGCATGGGGCACAGAAGTCCCCTGGACCAGGGACTATTTGGATGGCTGTAGGCAGGAAATATCCCTGGGTAAGCACACAAATATTCTGTGCAGGATGTGTAGAGGATAAACTTCCCACGTGGATAGCTATGACCTGCCTTTTCTTAGCTTGCTTTTTTTGGTTTCATTGTATGAGTCAGTGGCAATGGAGATCACTCGGCCACAGGAATGTGCAGGAAGAGAGGTGACAGTACCTTAAAATGCTCTGCTGTTTATTTACAGTGTAATGAAACTGGAGGAGAAAGAAGAGGCTCCAGCTCACCTGGGATGTGCAGGGAAATGGTGCCCTTGGGGATGGGCTGCTCTCTATGGAGTATTTCAAACTCCCACTGAGGCTCACCTCTGCTGCTAAATGTGGGGAAGGGAGAGACAGAGAGGTGAGTGCTCACCACATCTTCTTATGCAGACAATATTTTTTTTCTGAGGCAATTATCATACTGCTTCCCCTCAAACATCAATTTGCATGTTATGCTGTAATATCAGGTCTGCAGGCCTGGTCCCCACTGTGGATGCTGTGACAGCAGCAGCCTACACATGCATTTTAATCAGAGCCCATTGCATGTGCTGCCTTCCATGTGTCTCCTTGTATAAGAAATGCAGAATAACAGTCGTGGCTATGCAAAATATGTAAGGAAAGGAACTGTACAAGCTCATGTGACACAGCTTCCCTTATCAGGTGAGCAGCACTGGCAGCCACATCCTCTGGGACCTGTGAGATCAGGGACGGTGACGTGCACTGAGCAGAGGAGATAAGGCAAGGAATGATTCCCCGTTGCCTCCACTGTTTCACTGTCTCCTATCTACACAATCACAGCCCCTCGCTCTGTGTTTGCCCAGCGTTTGGCACTCGGCCCAACAATACCCACCCAGCGTATCAGCAGCACAACAAAATGTTCCAAATCCAGAGCTCCCAGTCGGCCCCGCTCGACCCCTCTGAGAGCTGTGAGCCGGTGCTGGCTGCTCCTCTGTGACTGACCCAAAGGGCAAAGGGACCTCCTGAGCAAAGGGCAGCTGGAACTAGCGTGGATGGATGGAGGGATGGATGGATGGTGGATGGATGGGTGGATGGATGGATGGATGGATGGACGGATGGATGGATGGATGGATGGATGAGGGATGGATGGATGATGGATGATGGATGATGATGGATGGATGGAGGATGGAGGCGGGATGGATGGATGGACAGATGCAGGATGGAAGGATGGATGGATGGATGGACGGATGGATGGATGGATGGATGGATGAGGGATGGATGGATGATGGATGATGGATGATGATGGATGGATGGAGGATGGAGGAGGGATGGATGGATGGACAGATGCAGGATGGATGGATGGATGGATGGATGGACGGATGGATGGATGGATGGATGGATGGATGGATGGATGTTGGTGAGTGGCTGTACCTTCAGTATCTGCCCAGGAACCTACAGAAACTGCCCTAGAGAGAGTCTGAGGACATAAAACCTGAACCAACTCATATTCTGCTGTAACTCCATGGGGAGGAAAAATTAATCTCCTGTAGCCACAGTATTCTGTATATAATAGATGAATCTGTGTCAGCACCAAGGCTGCCAGGGCTCAAGGAGGGCTTGGACACTGCTCTCAGGCACAGGGTGGGATTCCTGGGGGTGCCCTGTGCAGGGACAACACTTGGACTCAATCCTCATGGGCCCCTTCCAGCTCAGGAGATTCTTGATTCTACATGCAGGACATATGCGTACATTTCTCCACCTCCACGTTTGAAGACAATTCATTTTATTACATCTCAGGAAATAAACTTGCTTCTTTCATAATGCCGTACTCTGCTGAGGGGCGTGTGCCCATTCAGAAATTCTTCTTTACAACCTCAGGCATTGTTTTTTGCTGATGCAAATCCCGCGTCAGAGGCACGGTGCAGCAGCTCTGCAGCCTCACCGTGGGCACAGGGAAAGGGAAGTGCTCCAGCTGCACAAAGCACAGCTCAGGGAATGCCTCATCAGGCACGGGAGAAGCACAGCGGGTTGTAAACGCCAAGCTGACGAAATCTGAGCGAGGTGTTAAATGTTCAAACAGTAAAACACATTTTAGCTCTTGATTTTCTTCAGATTCACTCTGCACGTCAGAGGTGTGTCCCAGTTCCTGAGAGCAGACGGCTGGGGAGGAGGAGGGGGAAGCACGGCTCTTATGCAGGTGAGGGCTTGAATGCCATCGGTGACGGCAGCAGAAATCCCTGGGATGCAGCAATGGGAAGGGGGGATGGGAACTTCTGGAATCAGCTCCTTGGGATGCTGCTGCTGCTGTGCTACTGCTCATACAGCCACAGGGGTTGTGAGGATCACAGAACAGCTGTGTGCAAGCAGCACAGGAACATGGGTCACCTTCATCGAGCTTCAGAGCAAACACCTCGCAGGGATGAAGGAGGCAGTTCACACCGCTGGAAGAATCGTGAAAGAAAATTACTTTCAGGCTTTGCAACAGTTTCAGAAAGGTGAAAATGAATCTGTGCCTCGCCCCAGTCCTGTGCTGTAAATGACACCTTTAACAATGTGCTTTTACTCCTGGTGCTGTCACAGCTGAGGCCCCTCCACCTCTCCCTGCGTGTCATGCCTGTGCTCAGGTCCATGTGGGAGAGCATTTGCCACCTCAGCAAACGAGGCAGCTCTGCTGGCAGGGGAGGGAGCTTTGTGCTTTTACAGGTGCTGTAAATTTGATGATGACCCTGGCCAGGAGTGAGAAGAGGACCCTGCCTTGTTTCCAGTGACAAGTTTCACTTTGTGGGCAGTGACCCTCCACCCTCAGCACATCCCCATGTGTGCTCCTCATGCAGTGCTTGGGGTCTGACCAAAGCCAGCCAGGGTGAGTCTGTCCTGGCACATGAGTGAGTGGAAAAGGCTGAACTTCCACTGCTGATGGAGGACAAGGCACAGCAGCAGAAAAATCCCCTCTGTTGTTACAAGTGTGTCGAGCTGGCCCCACATCAGGGCACTCCTGCAGAGCCCCCCATCCCTGGAAGTGCCCAGGGCCAGGTTGGACAGGGCTTGGAGCAAACTGGAATAGTGGGAGGTCTCCCTGCCCATGGCAGGGGGTTAGACTGAGATAGTTTTCAGGTTCCTTCACACCCAAACCATTCTGTAATTCCATGAAAACAATATTTTCTGTACTATCACTAAGACTTGGGTCCTGGCAAGGTTCTGTGTGTGTGCTGGCAAAATAGCATTGGTACTACCTGAAATTCAAAGGAAACAATCTCAGAGTGATAAGAAACCTGGGAGGCACTCCTGCAGAGCCCCCCATCCCTGGAAGTGCCCAGGGCCAGGTTGGACAGGGCTTGGAGCAAACTGGAATAGTGGGAGGTGTCCCTGCCCATAGCAGGGGGTTAGACTGAGATGGTTTTCAGGTTCCTTCACACCCAAACCATTCTGTAATTCCATGAAAACAATATTTTCTGTACTATCACTAAGACTTGGGTCCTGGCAAGGTTCTGTGTGTGTGCTGGCAAAATAGCATTGGTACTACCTGAAATTCAAAGGAAACAATCTCAGAGTGATAAGAAACCTGGGAAAAAAACAGAGAGAAAGATACAGAGTTTGATCATAAAATAAAACTTTAATTCTTATAAAGCCCTAAATGAGACACAGGAATGGCAAATATTTGTTCTGCTGCTGACCTTCTCAGGCAAATAGCACACCAGGCCCTGTGGGGCTGGAGGCATCGTGCTGCTGGGGAAGTGAGAAATCACCAAAAGCCAGAGAGGGCTGTAGAGAACCAGCTGATTACTCAGGGGAGTCAAATTCCAGCGCAGTAAGAAGTCCTTACCTGGATGAATGTGTCCAAATAACAGACATATTTTTGCCATTAATTTTTGCTGCTGAAGAGAGAGGAATTAATTTCCAGTGTATGTCTGGAGTTGAAATTCAAACATATTTTCAGCATATGCATAATTTCCTGATTGGTCCTGCCGTCTCAGCTAGAGAATAGCTTTTAGTATTTTGAACGGGAAAATTATCTTAAAATTTTTGGTAGAGTTTTCCATTCCATCACACTAAGATTTGGTGAACTCTGTGCCTTCAAGGGCACAGCACTGCTGTCATGACAGGGAAAGGTGCTCAGTGGCACAGTCACAGAACCACAGAGTGGTTTGGGTTGGGAAGGACCTTGGGACCATCTCATTCCCCCTCCTCCATGGGCAGGGACACCTTCCATGAGACCAGAGTGCTCCAAGCCCAGCCCAGCCTGTCCTTGGACACTGCCGGGGACAGGATATCCACATATTTGTTTTCAGCCCCCAAAAGTGATTTTTTTTTTTGCTCCTACCTGGAGTGTGTGCCTGGGGGGCTGGCACCAGCCAGCCAAGCAGTGCTGGTTCTGCTCTGCTCAGCCTGGAGGTTAGGACAGGCTTAAGATACAAAGGGAAATACTACCCAGGAGATGAGCTACAAAATTAACCCCTGGCTGATGAGTTAACTGGGAGCGGGGTTGGTGAGCTGCTCCTGGCTTCAGGTGTCTTCCTCACAGCCCTCCTCCTCCTCCTCCCGAGAACACCCCTTCCCCGAGCCTGTCTCTGCTGGGGCAGCCGATCACCTCGGTAATGATGCCGTTTGTGACTAATCTTCCCGGATTAAAAATGAACTGTAGCTGCTGCAGCTTCCACCTTTGCCGCATAGCAACGAGAGCAGAAAGTCAATTAATTACCTTCTCGCTGGAATCCAGGGGCCCTTTCGTCCTGGGCTCAGCCGAGTGTGTAATGGAAAAGAGATGGAGGCAGGCTGCAGCTGGCCAGCTGGGAATTGCATGACAGAGTGAAAGATGAGCTCTGGCAAAAAGAGGAGAGGAAGGGTGCCGGGGGAAACCCTCATCCCATAGGTTCATTTAAAAAAAGTAAGATGCTACTGATTACACAATTATTGACTTATTTCCCTGCTTTCAGCCCTGATGATGGTTCTGCAGACAGCCTGTGTTGTTGCAGGGCACCACCTGAGCTCCTGGAGGCACGGAATTATCTTCTCTGACACCTCCCTGCTTCAGAACTGGGCTTTCAAGGAGTTTATTTGGGTAATAGTCCCTTTTTGGCTGCTGTTTCTTTGGGGAATGGTCCCTTTTGGGCTCTTGTAGCCTCTCATATTGCCCCAGAGTTTCCAGCCAGCAGCTGTTTAGACCTGGTTTTGAATGTGAGTGTTTCACTGCTGCTCCTGGTGGCTTTCTGTGGTGAAGGTTAATGGGAAAAATCATTCTAAAGATTGAACTTCCTTGGAAAGATGGAACTGATGGGTACAAACAAAGTGAGAAGCCATGGGTGGGGATCTGAACAGATACTGGTTTGACTCAGCAGGAGGACATGCTGCTTTTAGCAGCTTCTCTGGAGACAGGGGCTTGTAAGGTCACCCTCGGTCCTCCCAGACAGGACTCTGTGACCACTGCTCTGTTCTGAGGGAAACTGGAAAAGTGAAGGAAGATAAGGACTATTTTAATGTCCCTTTATCAGATCTGACAGCTTCAGAGCCCTGGGTAATTGCCTGTTAATGAGAGCAAATAAATGTTACCTCTGGCCCCTGTAGTTCTGCTGTGTCACCCAGGTCACCTCGCAGGGGCTGGGAGAGGGGACATCAGGATTGAGACTTCCTGGGGAAGGAAAGAAGGGACAGAGCGAGGGAGGAGCATGAACTGGGATGTGCAGGAGCCTCCAGCGTGGCTAGTGGTTGGGCCATGGGGTGAGGAGGGGTCTCTGTGCAGGGCTCTGCTGCAGTGACAGCCAGCGAGGTGACAGAGGGAACGTCAGGGAGAAATTTGACATCAGGCACCAGGAAGGAATCCTGGTTTGTAGGAAGGATCAAACCTAGAGAAACCAAGGAATGTGAGACCCTCTAGTTTAACTTTCCCTCTGGGCACGTCTGTCCCGTTGTCAGCTGGGATGTGAGCTGAACCAGGCTCTGGTGATTTATCTACAGTGACAGAGCTACAGCGACGGAACTGGAACAAGGAAGTTTAATCTCTGCCCTCCTGCACAAGTTGGAAATTTGGAATCCCGGGCTGCCCTTTCCCCACCAGGGGTTTGTGCTGTGTACAGAAGTTTTTGGCAAAACCAAGTGTCCAGCTTGAATGGCCAAAGACCCTTGATGTGGCAGGAAGGATGTCAGCTCCTCCTGGGAAAACTGAGAGGCTGCCGTGCCCAGCCTGGTGAGTTCAATGACATTTGCAAGCCTTAGGAAACAAATCTTGAGGACCTTCTCCCTGATGCACCACCAAATGTTTATTTAATAGCCAGTCCTAAGGTGAGGTGTTTCAGTAAGGGGAGAGAGTTGTGAAACACAGTCCTGCTGTGGGACAGCACTGCCCTCTCCTTTCCCAGCCTTGCAGTCTCCTCTCACTCAATGTTCTCACGTGGAGAAGGAGTAACTTTAAGTCTCATTATTAACCTCATCTGCAGTTTACATGCGTGCAGGGGGAGGTAATCACAGAGCTGCCTTCCCTGCTGTTCTCTTCCTGAGGTTTTATACTCTCCAAATTTCTTTTTGTCATAAATCAAATTAACTAAATTGCTTAAGAAGTACTGTTCTATTAAAAGCAAATAGTGCTGTGATGCCAAAAGTTTATTATGAGAATGATGTTTTTAATAGTAATACTTTGGGATTACAGGCTGCTAAGTTCAGAGTTTCAGAGTTTGAAAGTTTAAAGACTGCTTAACACTCCCTTGTGAAATAAATATTCTGGTATGCATTTACAGTGGCCTACAACATGATACAAATGGATCAAAAGCTATAAATGTGGCTAAAATTTTGGTTATTTTACTTCTGAAGACCCTTGGATCCCCACACAAAGCTGTAGAGGTGCCTGAAGTCTTGGTGGTCCTGAGTGGGTTTGGGAAGCTCCTGAGCCACAGAGTGAGCCCAGCTGGCACACTCATGCCCTCTTTCATGGGATGCAGTGATGCACTTCAACAGCTTGCCCCTTTTCTTAGGAGCTGTCCGAGGAGGAAAGAGGTGTGGGGGAGCAGCAAACCAGCACAGCGAGGCTCCCCAAGGTTTCAGCTTCCTTCCTGCTGGAAAAGCAGCAGCAGGGGAGGGTCAAGCCCCTCCATAACCTGCAGGGTGTCCCACAGGGATGCTCCACACTGGGCTGGGCTCCTGGAGTGCTCAGTGCAGGGTGCTGCTGGTACCACGAGCATCTCCGAGCCCTGGGGAACCACCCTGAGCTGCTGCCCTCAGCTCTCTGCAAGGATGGAGGCAGTGGGCAGAAATCCTGATTTAGTGCCCAGAAAGTACTTTACTTGCAAGTATTTTTTAATTTCATTTTCCTTCCTGTCTTAATTCACAGGCTTAAGGTAAATTAATGGAAAGGCAGAGAATCTGTCACTGTAATACCCATGAAACAGAGACCCTCAGGCTCCTGGCAGAGCAGAGCCTGGGTGAGAACCACCCTGCCTGCAAGTTGCCTAGTCCTGGGCCCATTTCTGCCTCTTATGGAGCCCAGCATCCCACCAGGGAGTGACCAAAATCCCCACAGGAGGTTTGCTGCAGTGGTAACAGGTGAAATTTCTATTTTGCTGAAATATTTGCTGTGTGTCAGTGTAAGCTGTACAGCTGGGCACTGTGCTGTGTCACCAAAAATACATCCTCTGCTGTTTCCAGCTTATGGTCTGTTCCCTCCTTATTGTGTCCTGGCAAGGGGTAATTTCAGTCCTGCCCTAATATCTGTTCTCTTTCTGTACATTATCCTAGATGAAAGAAGAAAGACTCCTCTGCAAAGGTCTGGTCTTCTGCCTGTGGGGCTGCTGCTGAGACCCCCGGGGCTGGCTGGACTCCTCTGGTGCCTCTGGACAAGAAACTCACTGCTAGCTTGGTCATGAGGACAATAAATATTATCCTGCCCCAGCTTTGCTAATCTGAAATGCTGACAGGAAAGCTTTTCAGGCCAGAGTATTTGAGAATCTCTGTAGAAATGTTACATTTAGGCTGTAATTACTGAGTGCTGTCCCCGTGAGTGGCTCTGGGGTCAGCACTGCCTGCAGTGTGAGCTATCCAGGGTTATGATGGGCACCCCTGCAGCAGCAGCAGATAAAGACACTGTGATGAGCTGACCTCTCTGAGCCATGTAAGACAGAGGCAGGTTCTCCATTGCTTGTGTTGGGCACAGGTAACTGCATTTCCCTGTCAGGGCTGGCTCTGCCCCGTGCCAGGTGCCCCTGTGGCTGCAGACAGCCGGGCACTCACACCCTGCCTGTGCTACAGGAGTTTCCCCAGCACCGTGCACTGCACTGCTCACACGGGCACTGTGGGATGATGAAGGGGAATGATGTGTGTGGAGCTTTCTAGCAAAAAGAGGTTTTTTTTCTCTGTGCTACAGGAGTTTCCCCAGCACTGTGCACTGCACTGCTCACACGGGCACTGTGGGATGATGAAGGGGAATGATGTGTGTGGAGCTTTCTAGCAAAAAGAGGTTTTTTTCTTTTTTCTCTTCTCCTTTTGTTTTGTTTTGTTTTGTTTTGTTTCTTTGCTAGAAGCAGGACTCTGCCTGCAGTGCAGAGCACAGGCAGTCGAGGGGAGTGCAGCATCCAGTCCTTGCCCACAAGCAGCAGTGTCCCCTCAGCTGGCAGTGGGCATGCAGGGGACACAGGGACACAGGCAGCAGCACGAGGTGAGGCTTTGGGTCTCCTCCTCTCCAGCAGCACAGAAAGTGTTGCTGTGGGCTGAGCTCCCCTTTGGATCAAGCTGTGATGTACCTTCCTTTCCCTTTGGCTTTCCTTGGGACACTACAGCAGCTTCACGTGGTGCTTTTCTGGGCTCAGGTTTTGACTGTATCCTTTACATGGAGTTTATTTTTGGTCTCTAGGAAAAAAAAACAAAACAACAACAGATAAATGGACGATATCTGGGTGCAGAGGCTGCACATCCAAATCCTGCTGCTGGAAACAGCAGCCTCCACGTGTGAGGCTCCACAAATTGGTGTGGGAGTCATGTTCAGGGACCCAGCTGCAATTTTGCCAGTAACTCCAGTCCCTGGCTTAGTTGAACCTGGTTTCTGTCACTCCAAAACACTGAGAGGGGTCCTGTTAAAGGAAGATACACAAACCTGTGCCTGCTGCCTTGCCTTGTTATCTTGGCTGAGCTGTTGGGGATATCTCAAAGCAGGATTTGGGATTCCCCAAATTGCTTCTCTTGGCTTTTGGATAGAGCTGGAAGATGTTTGCAGGAGATGCGAGTGACTGTGTGTTGCTGACCTGCTTTTGTCAGAAATAGACACAAAAAGGAGAAGGCAAATGGACAGATGGGGGATGGAGCAGGCTGAGATTGAGCCCTCCTGACAAGAAACACCCCTAGGCAAGCTGGCTGCTGGCCGGGCCTCTGCATGAGGAGCCCTTCCCACAGCACACACAGATTAAACAAAATTAAGAAAAAACAGCATTAGAAGAATAAGAAAAAAATATATAGATTATATAAAAAGTCTCCAGTACTGGGGCATCATCTGACCACAGGGAGAACTTTTCTGTACAGACCATTCACCATTTATTACAGCCCCTACAGCTGCAGCAGAAGAGATTTGTATTTGAAAGTTGATATTAAAAATCTTGGCACCTATGAAGTGTGCACCTTCCTTTCCTAGTCCATGGTCACTTCCTGTGAAATGCAAGAGCACGTACATATATGAATATTTAATTTGACAGTGATGAAGCTTTATATATTAAGTCAATGAAAATGCTGTTAGGCTCGTGGGAACAATACTACGGAGTAGTGAGTTGGGAATTTGTTACCCAGTGGCTACCACTTAATTTTGATATGAAGCATAAAGACAAACAATGGGTTAAATTTATTTCCGACTTACGGAAAGTGTTTTTGGGAATGTGTTGTGCTCAAATTGCAAATTAATTTTTAGTTTATAGGTGGTAATGGTTTAACAAGACTCTTCCCTCTGGGAAATGGAAATCACAGCAATTAATGCACAAATTTTATCCCAAATTACAGATCAGAAGTTATTTATTTTTCAAATAGTGAGGTTAAAGCAAGAAAGCATTTTTTAGCATTTTTTTTACATACCATAACATTTTCTTATCATAATACACATTAATCTAAAAATTTTATATTCCCAATCCTTGATATGTGTGGTCTTTTTTTTTTTTTTTTTTAATGAGTCTGTAATTTAGGCAGCCATTTTGTGTGTTTGGTAAAAAAAATGAAATAAAGAGGGGACATCCACTGCGGGCTTTCTCCTGGAGACTGCCTTTGGATTTCACTCTGTTGTGCTTATTTTACTGCAGAGTCTCTGCCAGCGTGGCTGCTGCTGTCTTTGTCTGGAGCACCGGACTGTGGATCAGCCACACAGCCAGAGCACAAGCCCAGCAGCAGCTTGTGCGATCCTACATCCAGAGTTTTCACTGCGTGCTTTTTGCTGCTGGTGAGCTCCAAACACACTCGAGAGGGAGAACGCAAGGCTTGGGACATTCGGGGTTTGGGACATTCCAGCAGCCTCCCCTCCCTTCCCCTCCCCTCCAAAGCCCTCTCACCGTGCACCACGTCCCGACACCGACGCCTTCTTCCCTACCCGAAATTCCCAGAGCTATTAACTAGGTCACGGGAGCTGGTCCCACTCCAGCAGTTTATCTAATTGCCTTTTTATAGAATATCGTGCAACTCTTCATTACCCTGTCAGAGCTGCCCGGCGCGGTGGCGGCGGGGGATGAGGAGGCAGAGGAGGGATGAAGGGCGCTGCTGTGCAGCCTCTCCTGTGCATCTTGTGCCATCGGCCCGGCCACAAACCCAGGAGCTGCTTTTGGCGACGGCTGCAGGAAGGTGGAACCACTTCCACGTCCTGGGATCCCCTCCCTAGGTGCTCATGTGCCTGTGCAGAGGGGTGGCTGCTGCTCCAGGAATGCCTGGGCTCACCTGTAAGGGTTCTGTTCTTCGGGCAGGTGTGACCGCGGAATTTTCTTGGTGCCCCTCAGCCCCACAGCTGGCAGCTGTGCTGGAGGTGCCCTGCACAGGTTACAGGGGTGTGGGCAAAGATCGTGGCATAGGCCAGGAGTCTGAGCAGGAATCAGGGGTTACACACCTGCATTTGGACAGCCACTCTTTTCCTGAGTGTTACAGGGGAGGATGGAGGTGAACATTCAAGATTTGCACACCCCCTTTTTCTTACGGTCACAATTTACAGTCTAGTGTGTTTACAGCAGCTCACAGCCCCCCAAAGCCCATGAGAACCAAATCCTTTGCAGCTGGGAGCCTGACTGAGCAGCGAACTTGGAGCGATGGCCATCCTGCTCCCAAATATCTGCACCTTCATTCAACTGGCACTGCTCTGTGCTGCCCAGCAGCCCGGAGAGGGGCAGGTGGTGAGGGATTTAGAAAGACAACACACCCAGGATTGGCCTTCCTGGCTTGCTTTAAATGATTTTTGAGCACAAATTGCTCTTTCCCCTCAGTTTAACAATCAGAAGACCCAGCCACAAGCCTCACGAGCCTGGTCTGCAGAGATAAGGCAGAGTTGCTCCTCCGCCTTGGATGTGCCTGGGGAGCACGGTGGGGTCTGGACGAGCTGCTCCCCGCAGGAGCAGGGCTGCACACCCCTAGGGCTGCTCGGGGGGGTTCGGGAGACCCTCAGCCCGCCCAGGGGAGCTGCTCAGAGAAGGCAGAGAGTGCCAGAGCCCCCGGCTCCAGCGCTGGCTGCGGCTCCATCGCGGGCTCGCTCTCGCCTTTCAGCTTCGGCTGAAACGATTCGCAGCTCAAACGCCCCCCTGAGAGCCGCTAACCTTTGGATAAGGTTTGGCACCATTATCCTGCTTGGGTTAATTGAGAGTTAGGGAGAGCGCAGGAGTGACGCGGCTGCCTCCATCCGTCCACCCGTCCGTCCGTTCGTCCGTCCGTCCACCCGCTCCTCCAGCCTTCCCCGGCGCGCTGGGGGCAGCGATGGGGAGAGAAGCAGAGGTAAATGCCCCGACCCTCCTCTCCATCTCTCCGGGTTTTCCTCTCTTCCTCTCCCTCTTTCTGTGTCCCGTAGCCCTTCCCCCCCGCGCCCCCGCTCCTATTTTTGTGCTTTCTACCCGATTTCAGCCGCCGGTAGTAATTCGGGGGAAGAAGGGAGAAAGTCTTTTTGTTTTTCCAGCCGCTGCTACAGAAAATCTTTTTCTCCCTCTCCTGGAAAGGGGCAGGAGCGAGCCGGCGTCCCGGAGGCAGAGGGACCCCGGGTGGGTGTTCCCAGCCGGGCAGGGGCTCCGAGGTGCTCTCGGAGAGGGGAGGGGGTGCGGGCACAGCGGCACCCCCCTCCTGTGCCCCTCCGAGCCCCTGACCTCCTCAGCATCCCCCGCAGTTCCTCACTGAGCTCGGGGTCCGGCGGGGCTCAGCTCTGCGGGCTCTCAGCTCGAGGGTCCCCCGGGCAAGGAGGGGGGAAAAGGGACCCCCGACCCCGGGCATCCCCGGCCGGAGGAGCGGCCGAGCAGGGCAGAGGGTCCCACGGCCCCCGCGGGGCAGCCCTGCCCCGGAGCGTTCTCTCCGCAGCGACCCCGAGCTCCTGAACTTATTTTCAAGCTCCCCGTGGCTTTTTTATTTTTTTACCTTTCCTTGGTTGGAGGTTTTGTTTTATTGGTTGTTTGGGGAGGGGTTTACTAGGTTTTGGGGTTTTGGTTTTGTGTTGGGGTTTTGTTTTGTTTTGGTTTGGGGTTTTTAATGTTTTTTTTTTGGTTGGAGTTTTTTTTTGTTTGTTTTGGTTTTTGAGGTTTTTTGGGGTTTTTTTGTTTGTTTGCTTTTTGTTTGGTGTTTTTGTTTTGGGGGTTTTTGTGTTTTTTTTGTTGTTTTTTTGTGGTTTTTTTTTTTTTTGGGTTTTTTTTTTTTTTTTTTGTTCTTGTTTGGTTGGTTTTCTGTCGGTTTGGGTTTTTTGTTCCCTTTTTGTTTGTTGCTCATATTTTTTAAAATATTATTATTTATTTTGGTTAGGATTTTTTTTTTTTCCCTCTAAGAGGTATCTCCCGAGCCCGACACATCCATGACATTCTGGATGCTCAACGAAGAGCCAAAAGCCCATTTCCTCCACTCTTGGCGTGATCGTAGGAAGGCTTGGGTTGGAGGGACCTTAGAGGTCAGCTGGGTGGCTCCCAGAGGAACCCCCGGCACTCCCTGGCATCCAGGGCTGCGGGCCGGGGGTGCGGGGTGGTGCCCGCTGGGACCATTTTGGGTCTCCCAGCCGAAGTTCGGGGCTGCCGGGGCAGGGGCACGGATTCACCAGGGCTGTTTGAGAAGATAATCACGCACCAGACAGAGATTTGGATGTATTTTCGTTCCTTCTTCCCTGATGCCCCCTGCAGCCTCCAGAAACAGAGCTCCTTCACGCCTTCTTTCATAACGAACTCGTCTTAGGATGAATTTTAAAAAATATAATGTTAATAAAAAAGAAAAATAAATCGTTGGATTAATCCCTCGCCGTGTCCGTCATAGCACTGGTTTTCCCGAGCTGTGAAGAGGCGAAACGGCGGCCGAGGGCAGCGGTGACGGCCCGAGAGTTTCGATTTCGCCCCTTAAATCCCGGCCCGTCAAGACGCTGCTAAACCCGGGGCGCAGCCGTGCCCCGCTCGGCTTTCGCGACCTATCTGTGCACTCACATGTAATAATTGCCACGCAAAGCCAAGGATGCGCCACGCTCAGTCGCCCTCCTCCTCCGCTGCCATCAAAAAAAACCCCATTTTTGGGGGGCTGGCTGTAGAAACAGCTCGTTCATCCCCGCACCGGCAGCAGAGACCCCTTAGGGATACAGCCCTCACTGCGGATATTTTAGTTTTATTCTGGTTTTTTGCGCCCTTCAGCCTCTTTGCATCCCATTTGCTTTTAGATTGTGGCTGGGGAAAAAAATAAAAAGGTTTTTAAGAAGGTGATTTAAGGGTTTTTTCCTAGGAATTGGGTTTTTTTCCCCCATCTCTGCTCAGTACCGCATCCCACCTGCAACCGCAGCCTGGGCGCTCCCTGCCTACTCCCTCAACAACGATATTAGGAAATAATGAAGTGGGCGCTTTTCCTCCCATCGGTAGTAAAATAATGTTCTTTTTTTGCCTTCCAAAACCGCAAAGGAAAGAGAAATTCCTCCCTTCCCCCACCTTTTAAAGAGCGTACATACATGTACATATATATATATATAAATATAATTTTTTAAAACAACGATTCAAAGGCTCTCCCGCCGCAGAGGGGACGTGCCTTCCCACACACCGCCCCCGAATGCCATCGCTCCCCCTGCCACTCTCCACTTGTCTGTGCCACAGCACAGCACCGGGATTTCCCGTTGCCGTTGTCGGCTGTGTTAGCCGCTCACCTCGGAAAAAAATTAAAATAAATTAAAAACCGTAAGGCTTTTAACTTACAAACTAACATAAGCGCTTGGAAGCAAACCGAAAATATCGGTGTTTTGTTTAAAGAAAGGAGCACCTCAGTACTGGCTGGAGGGGACCCAGAGCTCTGCACGGAGCATCCCCGGGTGGGTGCGGTGCCCCCCGAGGCCGGGCGGTACCGCTGCGGTGCCACAGGGCTGCGGGCCCCAAACGAGACCTGCCCCCCTTGTCCCGCCGGTTTTGGAGCTCTCTGATCCCAGGAATCGTTAGGGAGAGCTGAGCCCTCGCCCCCCGTGCGCGGGTGGGCACGCACCGCTGTGTCCCCTGGGCAGGGGCCGCTGCCCAGGCCGCCCCCGCCTCCGAAGGGGCCGCGCGTTTTGGGGGACAGAGAAAAGAAAAAGAAGGGGGTACGAGGAGGAAAATCCCGTTAAGAACCTGTCGAAAGCCGCCTGTCCGCCTCTTCAGCGGAGCTCTTTTGTTTCTCAGTGGGGAAGGGGCCTGCGGGCGGGTGCGGGGCAGGTGCGGGGCCGGGCGGGCAGCGCAAGGGATGCG